>NC_072731.1:269237987-269316067 GCF_026930045.1 Uloborus diversus
ACGAAAATCTTTCTGAAAACAACTGCGCCTTTTTCATCGATTTTTCGGACATTTTGCAAGCATAGCTAAAAATATAAATCCATCGATTTACTCAATATGTTCTGATTTATGCATAATGACTAACTTGGTGAAGGACAACGATCTACAAAGTTTAAATGTTATAAAAATCGATGCGAGTTGAAAACAACATAAAAATCGGACGATTCAAAACGAATTATTTAAAGCAAATTAGGTGATCTGACCATTAGTACATCCTGAGCTTATTATGGCAGATTTCTGTTTTGATTGAGGAAATGTTATAAACAGTAGCAAAGCTCATGAATCATTTCAAGCGCTTAGGAGAAAAGGGGTGTAAACGCCGAAATGAAAATGTGGCTGATAACTAGTGCAAATACAGTCGAACTCGCTTATAACAAGCCCTGATTTAACAAGAACGCGAATTTAGCGAGGAAATAAGAAATACTTCGTTAGTACTATGCTAAGTCTACGGGAGCCCCACCCGCTTTTAACGAGCAAAGCCGTTTACAGCGAACAATATTTTTTTAATTCGTAAAATTTGTGTTGCCTATCAGCTCGACTTATACCTTGTTGATATATTAACATTCCAGAGTCCACCGAAATTAGTGATAAATCATAAACCCTGAGAATAAACAATGACAGATCTTTTTTACTTCCTTTTACAACTAGTATGTTGTGGTCATCACGAAACTTTCTTCTATATTTTCTTTTTTTTTCCGATCCCTCCCCATGCTTGACGAGGATGCATTATTCCCAACAAAAACAAAATGACACATGCAAAAACTTGACGATCATCCCAATGTCTGAATTACTGCAAAAGCAAAGCAAAGAGTGAAAATTGAAAGTTATTTTATAAGCCTTGCTTGAGTTAATTACAAATATTTTATTTGTTAACAAACAGAAAATGGCAACAATAAAAATTTTAAATCATTGAGATAATATTTCCGATCATTTCCAGCAGTCACAATTGACGACAAAAAACGTTCTATAGCTCAACCCCCGTTTGAGTTATTGACACCAAAATTGAATCAGCACCTGTTCCTGTTAACGGCAACATATGGATCAAATTTTGTTTGATTCTGCCAGTTACTTCCTGAGGAATAGCAAGCACGCGTAACTCAAAAAAACGTCCTATTGCTCCACCCCCCTTGGAGGAATTCGCGCCAAAAACCAATAGGCACAAGTTCACATAAGGGCACATATGTGTACCAAATTTCGTTGGATTTCATGCGGTACTTTTTGCTGTAGAGCGGCCACAAAAAACTGGTCACACACAGACGTGACACACGGACACGGACACACACACACACACAGACATCTTCCAAAAATGGTCGAAATGGACTCAGCACACCTCAAAACGTTCGAATCCGTCAAAATTCGAAAGTAAAAAAGGAAGCATTGTATTCGCAAAATGATTTTCACTCAAAAATCGACCTTATTTTCCATTTTGCTCACCCTCGAATGAATGCTAAGTTTTTTTTACGACTCGACCACACGTGGATAAGTGCCTAAGAACGTACAGACACGCGAAATATCCATTTTGACGATTTTCGAGTTAATTAAAACGAGTTTTCTCGTGACGCATGTATGTACGTATGCATAGATGTGCGTATGTACGTCGCATAGCTCAAGAACGGTATATACTAGAAAGTTGAAATTTGGTACGTAGACTCCTAGTGGGGTCTGGTTGTGCTCGTCTCCTTTTGGTTCCATTCGGGTATTTATGAAGGGGTCTTTATCATTGTTAATTTCGATGCAAACTCAAGTGGTGTTACAATTTGGCGGATACTTGGCAATATATCTCCAGTCTTTTGGTCACCAAGTTTTGTCGCCAACTTGGCGACAAATTTGGCGATTTAAATTGTTTTTTTTTAATCTGATTTTAATTTGGCCACTGTTGGTGATATTTAGAGAGTTAACTATTGAATCACATTAAAATTGCCAATAATCGGAAAATGACATAAAATTGAAGTAAAAGGAAATCATGTGATGCTCAACAACTCGTTTTGATTTGAGGAGCAAAGAAACGTTTAAATTACATGTGTGAGCGTGTATTTCTCGAAAACAATGTCATAAGAAAGAGACATTCAGACAGTTCAAAGTAAGGTGACCAACTTCTTTGCTTGTACAGTGATTGAAAAGAAGAGAAAAAGCAACTAGGATGAATTTTTATGATTTTTTTCACGAGCTCGCTTTTTAAGAGCACTCGGTTATAACGAGTAAATATTCAAGTGTTCCTTTAAACAGTTCTCAAATTAATGCTCTGAAATGCAATGATAACTTTGCTCTGGCCAGCAAACCTTCTTTTTCTAAGCTTATTGCTCCTATTGAGAAAGCTTTTAAATTTAGTGCCTTATCATCCAATCAAAAAGATTGCGTTAGGCATCTTATTGCTTCTAATGTGGACTTTAATTCTAGAATTTCCAATCCCGTCTTTACTAATACTGTTAGTCGTACTGTAAAGAATTCAATTTCTAATTCAGATATTGTTGTTACCAAAGCTGACAAGGGTGGTCAAATTGTTGTTCTTGACAAATCATCTTATGTTGACAAAACTAATTATTTGATTTCTTCTGGTCCATACTTAGAGATTTCTAAAGATCCGAGTGAAAATGAGTTAAAGGCTATTTCTTCTGCTGTCAAGTCTGTTCAGTCTATTCCATTAAATGTTAAACGCTCTATTGCTAATTGCGCTAGATTTTATGCTTTACCTAAGGTACATAAAGCTGGCATTCCTTTCAGGCCGATTGTTTCCAATATTGGTACGGCTTCTTATAAACTTGCAAAATATTTAGTCTCTGTGTTTTCTCTTCTTATGAGTCATAATGTATTCACTGTAAAAAAACTCTATTGATTTTGTGAAAAAAAAATTCAGAATTGCGTTCCAAATAATTCTTTTATGGCTTCTTTTGATGTGAACTCATTATTTACGAACGTTCCGGTCGAGGGTTCATTGTTATGCCTTCAGAGTAGACTGTCTGAATTTCATTTTACTTCTAAGGAAATTGAGGATTTAGTTTTCCTTACTCATACTTATCTAAAGCAATGTTCCTTTGTTTTTAATGCTAAATTTTATACAATGTCGGATGGTTTGGCAATGGGAAACCCACTTAGCCCCATCCTTAGTGATATTTACATGCATTACTTTGTGCTCAAGTTGTTTCAGAAACTACAGTTTTAATTCTATGTTCGCTATGTTGATGACTGTTTTGTTCTTATGAATCACGATCAACTAAGCATTGATGATGCTTTATCTATTTTATATTCCATTGATCCTCATATTCAATTCTCTTGTGAAAAAGAACAGAATAATTGCCTTCCATTTCTGGATGTTCTCGTTTCTCGAACAGAGTCCGGTTTTGAAACTACAGTTTATCGCAAACCTTTTGCTGTTTCATTACCCCCCACATAGATTATCGTCTCACCCTCCTAATCAAAAATATTCAGCTTTCAACACATTTGTTTATCGTGCAATGAATATTTGTTCTTCACCTGAGCTTCTTAATGCGGAACTCAACTATTTAAGAGCTATGGCTGTTGATAGAGACTATCCGTCCACCTTAGTTGATTCCATTTATAAAAAACTTTGCAAAAAATCTCAAAATATTGCTCTTAATAGAACTTTTAACACTAAGAATTTAGTTGTTCTGCCTTTCTTCCCTGGTATTAGTTTTCAGGTTGCTAAGATTCTGAAGCGATTCCAATTCCAAGTGGTATTTTCTCCTATTAATAAACTTTCTTTCTCGTCTCTTAAAGATCCTATTCATCCTCTTAATTGTTGTGGGATCTATAAAATTGTTTGCAATTGCGGACTCGGATACATCGGACAGACCCGCCGTTCTTTGAAATTTCGGTTAAAAGAACATCAAAACTATGTGAGGAAACAACAGCTGAATAAATCCAGTATTGCCCAACACTGTTGGGAATCAAATCCTTCTTTTGATTTTAACTCTTATCAAATTATCCAAAAATGCCTCAATTCGTTGGATCTTGATTTTTGGGAATCTTTCCACATCCTGAGGAACCGTTCTAATTTAGTCAATGATCTTACTGCAATTCCCTATTTTTCTTCTGTGTGGACTCCTTTGTTAAAATTGGTTTAGTTCTTATATTATTTTTTATGTAAACGTCGTACATTTCTTACTTTTATTTTTTTCATTTTTTGCTTTCTTATTTCGTTTTGTGATTAACTAATTCCAATATGTTTATCCTTCACTTTGTTCTTAAATGCATTTCTCCAT
The DNA here is from genome assembly GCF_026930045.1 of Uloborus diversus. NCBI lineage: Eukaryota > Metazoa > Arthropoda > Arachnida > Araneae > Uloboridae > Uloborus > Uloborus diversus. The sequence continues at coordinate 269,242,247 of NC_072731.1, forward strand.
TTGATACATTGCTTTCATACATAGTTTTTCCCGTTGGTAAATTTATTGCTAATTTATTCAGAGTGGTTTCATTTTTGGACTTTTTGCATTGTTTATGGGTTTTCTTGGAAAATTTATTACTTAACGGTTTTTTTTTCCTGATGGAATTATATAATAAATTTTGCCTCCAAGTGTCATTTTATCTTTTTTGTTTTGTTTAATTTCTAGTTTTTGATATTTACACTATCTCCTGTTCCACCGTGTTGCTTTTCTCAGATGACTTTTCATCCGGAAGCTCACATTTCTTTGCATTGAAAAAGGTGTTCCTTGTAACACCGAAACACGTGTCTGCAATATTGTGCAATATTTGTGCTTTCTGACGTTGGATTACTGATTTTTTGAATTTTCAGCACAAAGGTATTTATTCGTTATTTATGGTATGAAAACTTCGGACACACAAACATAAATTATTTTTTTTATCGATGTAAATTTATATTTTATAAAACATGAGACTCAATTCTCATAGATAAACAAAAACATGTTACTTCATTTTGCATTTGTTTCCGCTGCGATGTTTTATAATATGCCTAGGTTCCGTAACTTATACTATTTAGGGAAATGATCTCCATTGAAAGATATTACTAACACAAAAAACTAGACATTTGTGTGACCAAAACTCAAAGGGATATTAAAGTTTAAAATTTTAAGGGACCATACAAATAATGGGATGGGCCCGTATGAAAACTTGTATTTTTTGACTCATATTAATTTTTACTTCAAACTTTCAATATCTTAAGGGGGTCCGGGACACATTTTGAAATATTTTTTATTATATACTTTAGAGTTTTGAAAATTTTTGCACTCATTCACCATTTATTTAATAAGCAAAATCATAATATAAATATGAAAAAAAAATTTATTTAAATTTAATCAGTTTTTTTAAAAAAATGGGGTTGCTATAACTCAAAATATTCTTGATCAATTTTCAATTTTTTTAAAAATGAATTACGCACAAATAACTAAGCTTTAATTTTTATTCGGCGATTTTAAAATTATTGATTCAATAAAAAATAAAAAATATTTGAAGAAAATTTTCAAAAAATTCGAAGATACTTAAAAAAAAAAAATCATAATTTTTGCAGGAAACTTTTTTTTTTTTCCAAAATCGCCGAATAAAATTTAAAGTAAACTGTTTGAAAAAGATATGCTCCAAGTTTCATTACTTTATCTTTATCGGTTCCTGACTTATAAGAGTTTGAATGCAAGAAATCGGGAAAAATTGCATCATGGAGAAAAACGCGTTTAAAGTTTTAAAGTTAAGTACCTATTAGTTAGGTGCATGCAACAAAAATAATTATATCTTTCGTTCTATTTAAGATATAAACAAGATTCAAACGTCCTTTTAAGCAGAAAAACACGGAGTAAATTTTTACATGATAAAAAAAAATTGCAAAATTTGACGATTTTTGTGTCCCGGACCCCCTTAACTCTGCTTCTGATTTTGGATATTTTAGCAATTGGAGGTATACATCCAGGACTAACGGTTGCGAAAATAAAGTTCTTACCGGTCAAAACGGAACAACCTGTATATGTGTATGTGTATTTCTCAAAAACAATGTCATAAGAGACATTCAGACAGTTCAAAGCAAAGTGACCAACTTATTTGGTTGTACAGTGATTAAAAAGATGAAAAGCAGCAACTAGACTGTAAAAAATTTAGTGTATGTCAACACCAAAAATGGTGGCAACTACTTTACACTAAGTGTCGTGCAGTGAAACATCACAGACTATTTTTTTTTTTTTTTACAGTGAACATATTATACAAGTTTTAATTTCCCAATTGATTATTAACAACACAAATACATATAACTATTTTTTATATGAAGATTCTCAGCTTTTTATTTTTAATACGAGGAATGGACATTTATGCCTATAAGTTATTCAAAAAAGTATCTTTCAAAAACACTTAAGGAAACTAAAATTATCTGTATATTAGAACAATGAAATTAACACTTTTCAAAAAACAACATAAAAAACGAACAGTTTAAGATTTCAATCAAATTTATTCAAGAAGATTTCTTAAACAGTCTTAAAAGTCTGGTATAAATAAAAACGAATTACAAAAACAAGCAAAATATAAAAATTTTAAAAATCACGATACAATAACGATAAAGTTTCTCGCTCCTCAAAAAAAGTTTTATTACAAAAAAAAAAGGGTTTACTAGGCCTTACCGTTACCCGGAAAACGCGCCACACACAAACATGTTATTTTATTATGAATTGATATACCGTAAACCCAGCCGTAAAGCAGCCATGTTGAAAACGGCTGCTAAAGTTGTAACGATCATTCATAAAATAATATATTCGTCAGTTTATCATTCGAATGGACTAAAGACTTTTCTAACAATGGTGCAAAGTAGCTTTGGTTTATGGTAATTGATATTTCATTACAAATAAAATTTAACATACCTTTTGAAAACTTCATTCCTGTTCACACGACGATTGTGTGTTGATGACGTTGCAACGTGTTTGAGACTGATCAATGTTTGGTTGCCACCGGCTGTTTTCCAATCTTACACCAAAGTTGGTGTCAACGGATCCTCAAATGGTGTTTGCGCATGTGACGTAAGTGTAAGAATTCACCAATATCGGTGTTTGGTTTCAGTTACACCACTTTTGGTGAACGGAAAAGCTAGATATGGTGTTGGCTTGAAATGAAGCGTTGATTTGCACAATTTTTGGAGTTGCTTAACACCAAACTCGGAGTATTATTACACCTCAGTTTTTACAGTGTAAGATGAATTTCTATTACTAATTTCATTAGCTCGCTTTTTACTAGCACTCGGTTATAACGAGTAAATATAGCGGTCCCTCAGCGCTCGTTATAAGCAAGTTCGACTGTATATGAAAAAAAGTCTTTTTTTTTTCGGAAGTGTTTCAGTGTGTAAATTCATCTGGGGCTGAAAGCGTTTAACTCTAAGTTTAAAAAATTTCCCTTACAGCTTCTCAACGCACTTAATTTGTTTTTCCATGGCAAAGAGTCCATTTCTCCGTTTCCGTGTTCACTTAATTGTCGAGGGATATTGATCGTGGCCACCTGCATTTCAGATCCATCTTCAAAAGAAAGTATGTTTTAAGCAGCACTTCATATTATTGTTGACCAAGGAAGCGGCTGAACACGGACGTCTTGAGGTCAAAGTACAATTGCCTTTAGAAGTAACAGTGCTAGCAGTAAGTAGGATAGCTTACAGTTCTACTTTATAGCTAGATTCAAGACTTTTTATTTTATGGGAGTTTGAGTCATTTATTTGCTTTAAAGGGGGTCCGAATCGTCACGTTTTGCAATATTTTAAAACAATCTTTAAAACCTTTTCTTTTTACTTCCTTTTGCAAAAAAGGAAGTATTGTATTCGCGAAACAATTTTCACTCAAAAATGGACCTTAATTTCCATTTTGCTCACCCTCGAATAAATGTTAAGTGTTTTTCCGACTCAACCACAGGTGGATAGGTGCCTAAAAACGTATAGACACGCGAAATATCCATTTTGACGATTTCCGAGTTAATTACAACGAGTTTTCTCGTGACGTCTGTATGTACTTATGTATGTATGTACGTATGTGCGTACTTGCGTACGTGCGTATGTGCGTATGTATGTCGCATAACTCAAGAACGGAATGTCCTAGAAAGTTGAAATTTGGTACGTAGACTCCTAGTGGGGTCTGGTTGTGCACCTTTTCTTTTGGTTGCATTCCGTGTTTCTAAAGGGGTCTTTTAGCCATTTGGGTGGGGGGGGATCATTGTTAAATGCGATGTAAACTCAAGTGGTGTTATAATTTTTCGGACACTTGGCGATATATCGTCAGCATTTTGGTCGCCAAATTTGCCGATTTTTTTAAAATTTGGTTTTAAATTCGCCACTGTTGGTGATATTTAGAGAGTAAACTATTGAATCACATTAAAATTACAAATAATGGGGAAATGACATTGAATTGGAGTAAAAGGAAGTCATGTGATGCACACATCAGCTCGTTTTTTCAGTTTTAAAGAGCGTTTGAATCTTGTTTCTATCTTAATTAAAAGTAAGGACATAATTATGGCAAAAAAAAAAAAAAAATCTAACGGAAATAAATTGATAAGATTGTCAGTTATTTAAAGGATCATTTATTCATTTCACTTTACTTCCTTTCTACGAATAAGGAATTGGAATCAACAAATCATAATAATAATAGTAATAATAATAATAATAACAATAATAATAAGATTTCGACCTGAATTTCTTTTTTTTCGATCACCCAATTTAAATTTCACTAATTTTTTCGGCACATCTGTACGTGCATATTGGGGCGGAGTGGAAAAAAATAAATTTTCGAATTTCAAAACACCTGGGGTCTCAAAAGTTGCCTTTTAGCATCTTTAGGGTACCTTTAAAATATTAACCTCCTAGGATAATATCTTTAGGTTCCAAAATCGCCGCAAAAAAAGTCCAAAATTTGCAAAAAATCGATCTTTTTTGAATTTTTTACGAAATTCAAAATATGTAATTTTGGAAATGCATAGAGTGCAAATTTTAACTCTATGTAAGGTTAATAACTCTTAAAAGTTTTAGGTCGTTAGACTAACTTATTCTTTTTTTTTTTTTTAAACCACAAAATGGACCAAAAATCGACTTCTTTCTTCCATTTTCACACGACCTTGTAAAACAAAAATGAGTCAAGTGCAAACAATATAAGCATTTTTAACACGGAATCTAAACTTGTTTATGAGTTGAAATTTTATTTTATTATTCAGATAATTCATTACATTTTATTTAAGAGCTTTTGCTACTCATCAGTTTTGTAAATTTTGTTTACCATAATGTTACAAACCCATTAACAAGCACACAAAAAGAACAAATAATTTTGTTTGCCAGTTAGTTTTTTGATTATAAAAACCTTTGTTAATGAATTTTCAATTATGCGAGTCTGAATTAACTCGACTCAACTTGAGAACAGAGCCGCCTTATATTTAGGGTAGACTGAAAAAAATCACTTTCCGAATTTCGAGACGTACATGTGATTTTCTTCGAAATGAAAAAGAGCAAAAAGCATTTTACAACAAATGTTGAATATCATTTTACTCTGATACAAGAACCCGACCCAAAACCACAGGACAAATAACAATTCCGTGCAGGGAAGCTGAAATTGCAGAGTATAACATTATTAATTTCTAAATAAGTAATGAGCATTTAGCAGCCACTTGCCAGCTTGGTTATTATCGGTTGTGACTGTACCAACACCATATTACTGGTGTGACAGGAGGTGTGATTCGACGTTTTAAGTTAAAACTAAACTAACCCATTCAGTGGCTGATTTTGTCTGCTGTATGCGAATGAACTAACTTTAATTGATACATTTAATGTAACATTTGAACGAAAAACCGAAAAACCCACAAGTATTTTTAGTAATTATAAGAAAAGATATCGATACCAGCGAAAATTTACCAATAGTGAATAGCTATATACACAGCGCGATCACATTTTCACTCTGATTCGCTGAAAGGTATAACTTTGATAGACGGCGGCAATCATTATCTACCTGGAATGTACTACAGAACGAAGTTTTTTAGTATCAAGATTGCTTGAGCAATCTCCAGATGAAACATCTTGGAAAATTTCATACGAATGTATAGTTGATGGGAGCTAAGATTTATTCCAGTGTAAGTAGAAGAGACATTCTCACAAGAATGTATTTTAAAACTTCACCAGTGGCAGAATTTAGCAGGTTTTGATATCTTTTCTGTAGGTCACTAAAAATATTTGAGGAGCCCCTTCGTTGTTCCGTTCTAACTTTGCATTAAATGTCTCAATCAATGAACATTCATTTGCATACCGCAAACGAAATCGACCACTGTATTTGTTTGTTTAGTTTTAACTATAGACGAGGAATGACTCCTCCTGTCACACCAGCATTGGTGTTGATACTGTCGCAACCAATTAACTACTAACAACCAGGTTGTCAAATGGCTTTTCATCGGCTGTTAGGAAATTAATAATGTTTTACTCTATAATTTCAGATTTCCGAGCAGAACTTTTATATATCCTGTGCTATTTGAACCGGGTGCTTCTATTAATGATATTTGATAGGAGTTGTAATACAATGTTTTTTGCTCTTTTTCATTTGCGAAGAGAATCACTTGTGCGTTTCGAAATTCGGAAATTCATTTTTTTCAGTCTACCCTAAAATAAAGCGGCTCTGTTCGCTAATTGAGTCCAGTAAACTCGAACTCACATAATGGAAAATTCAGTAACAAAGGTTTTATAATCAAAAAACTAACTGGTAAATTATTTGTTCTTGTTGGGGGTGCTTGTCAATGTGATTGTACCATTATTGTATACAAACTCTACAAAAATGATGTGTAGCGAAAGCTCTTAAATGTAATCTAATAAGTTATCTCAATAATAAAATAATTTTTTTGACTCATAAATAAGTTTAAATTCTGTGTTAAAAACACTTATATTGTGTGCACTTGACTTATTTTTGTTTTACAAGGTCATGTGAAAATGAAAGAAAAAAGTCGATTTTTGGTTTATTTTGTGGTTTTTAAGAAATAAGAAGAAGTTAGTCTATCGACCTGAAACTTTTAAGAGATATTAACTTTACATATAGTTAAAATTTGCTCCTCTAAGCATTTCCAAAATTATATATTTTGAATTTCGTAAAAAAGTTCAAAAGATATCACTTTTTTGCAATTTTTGGACTTTTCTGGGGCGATTTTGGAACCTAAAGATATTATCCTAGGCGGCTAATATTTTAAGAGCACCATATTGATGCTAAAAGGTAACTTTTTAGACCCCAGGCGTTTTGAAATTTGAAAATTTATTTTTTTCACTACACTTTAATGCATATGTACCTACGAACATATAGGTGACCGAAATATCCATTTTGGATACCTCCTTAGTTAATTATCTTAAGTTCTTTTGTGATGTCTTCATGCGCGTAAACTTGCGTCACTCAAAAACGCTATGAAATAGTAAGTTGAAAACTCATACGTACGTAGTATGACCTAAAAGTTCGAGGACAAGCTGTATAAAACCTTACCCTGAATAGTTCACATTAGCGAAGCACATCTATCTACAAAATGGTTCACTTGAACGACTATGCACTTCTGCCAACGTTCGTATAGCTTTAGAAACACTCCTGGCAGCCATTTTTTGTAACCTCCTGTAAGGCCTCTTGCTCTGCTGCTTTTAACTTAATCGTGGGGAAGAAGGTGACTTTTATAGTGAGGATGCACGGTTCGATTGGACAATACTGTGATATGACAAACAAATAACATAACGTTTCATTGAACAGCTTCGTATGACTTTTACCGGTTCCCAGCAAAAAAACATTTACATGGACGCCGCTTTCTTCCGTCAGGAGAAGATAAAGCTGCATCATAGAAGGTTGCGAAAAATGGCTTCCAGGAGTACTTCCAAAAGTTATTGAACACTGGCAGAAGTACATAGCCCCTCAAGGTGACCCTTTGAAGGTGGGTGTGTTTCGGTAATGTGAACTATTCTGGGTAAGGTTTTATACAGCTTGTCCCCGAACTTTTGGATCGTACTACGTACAATCTGTATACGGTGTAAATATGCTTCTCCTTTTTTTAGCCTGTTTTCCCAGTAATAGTCAGAAAATGAAGAAAAAAGCATGAAACAAGGCTTAATGCATCTTAAAAATATCACAAAAAACGTAAAAAATCAATAAAATAATTAAACAAATGTCGAAAAATTAAAAATTGGAAAGTAGGTTATTGAGATGGGGGGGAAATGTCTGTCTGTCAGTCTGTCGGTCTATCCCCCCTAATAACTTTTGAATGAATATTCCGATTCGAACAAACTTTTTTTTTGTTCGATCTCGGCGAGGACACATCATTCCCATATTTCACTTTTTGATTTGAACTATTTTTTGTTCACTTTTAAATAGTTTAAAAAAACTTAACATTAGCGCCTACGGGGAAATTCAAGGCAATTCCGAACTGTGAAGCGAATTTGCTTCCAACAAACTTTGTAGGAAAAAGCTATTGATGAAAAACTTGTATAAAATATCTTTTTCATTTGAACAATTTTCCGTTTAATTTTAAACAGTTCAAATCCCTTAACATTAGCGCCTACGGGGAAACTAAAAGTCAATGTTGATTCTGCACTTGAAGGCGGATTTACTTCAAGCAAATTTTGTTGGAAATAGTTCTTGACACCAAACTTCGGACTCCGACTCCAAAAATTTAGGTGCACCTGACTCCAACTCCGACTCCTGTGCCCGACAATTAATCGGACTCAGACTCCCCGACTTCACTCTGACTTCGTAGCTTTGGCAAAAGTTTATACACGGAGGACAAATGACTGACTTTGATTCTTGGATATTCGACTCCGACTCCTTTATCCAAAAATGAGATTGACTCCAACTCCGAATCCGCATCTATGGTTTTAACTGTGAAATAATTATTGTTGATACGATTTGTTTTTATTTTCAAGCTAAAGTTTTAATTTAGGTATTCAGTTTTCGGCGAATAATTTCGAAGTCATTTATGTTTCTACATAAAGATATGCGCAGACGATTTTTTTTTTCGACAATGAAAATTATTTCTTTAAGCTGACATTTTATTGTTTTTATTTATTTTGGTAAGTGCATTAAATCATTTAAAAAATTATTTTTCGCAACGGTGGAAAAAAACGATTTTTTCTTTTTGCTATAATGTATTTTTTTAATGAGCTTATTAATTTTAATTATTATTTTTTCGTTTTAAAAGCTGTTAAAGATTTTTTAATGGAAAAAAGTGTATGGCTGCTTTGTTTAAAAGGTGCTGCTATTTTATTTGTTCGTTTTTATTTTTTATTTTTTAGATGAGTGAGGAATATTTTTTTCCTAGAATTCAGCTTAAAATATAAAAAAAAAATGTTGGAAAAAATTTGAGATTTTAGCTATTTTTGACAATATTTATCAGGTACTAGAAAGTAGTATGGGATACGGGAAAATAGGCTCGTTTAGTTCTAGACAGAACTCCTTGTTGACTGTTGTATGATGATAGGGAAAGAACAACAGCCAAAAAAAGAAAGAAAGAAAGAAGAAAAACAAAGACACTCTTTAATAACCAATTGATTTTTTTTAATTGAACATATAACTAAGATTTCAGTAATATTGTATATTTAACAAAATTGCACAAAAACCGATTTCGCAATCTCATATTTGTTTCCATGGTTTCGGCAATATATAGCCAGTTGATCATCAGTAACTGGAACGTACGCACACCTTACATGAAAAAATTTAACCTTTACCATTTTTTAATTATGACTTATGAGAGATACATACGTACATCCAGCCGCAAGAAATAGTGCAATAATTAACTTGTTTGGTACTTGAATGCAGTATTAAAATCTCTTTCAGGGGTGACTAAAATCAAAATTCATAGTGAAAAATTTAAGTAAACAATTTTATATGAAAACAATAGCTCACTTTACTTCTTATTAAAAAGTAAAACAGCAAAGGTCTTTTTTTTTTCGAAAACATCGGCCAATTCCATCGACTTTTCGATGTTTTTTAGTGCCGACAGGCCGATGTTTCCTGCAAGTTAGCATGCGCCGCCGATGTTGATGCCGATGGCTAAATTGTTGAACCATTGGCGCCGATGCATCAGTCGAGTCCTATCTCATAAAAACAGCCCTGTTGTAAAAATTTAACCACCAAGAAAACCTTTAACTTTTCCGCACAAAAAAGAAAACCTGCATCCTAAACCCAAAAACCCTCAGCCATAAAAAGTAATGATATCTAGTTTGCCCGCCAAGTATCTGCCAAACTATCATCCTCCCTCTTCTCCTTTTTCATCACAGCTACTTCCATTTGAACCTCCTCCCACCTTCAACTCCTCAGAAATATGGATAGACCTTTTAAATTGTTTATCTTGTTTGGCGGGAAGCTTTTTGCTCACCAAGCAACCACTTCACTTTGAAATGCTTCCCACCAAACAAGATAAACAATTTAAAAGATCTGTCCATATTTCTGAGGAGTTGAAGGTAGGGGGAGGTTCTAATGGAAGTAGCTGTGATGAAAAAGGAGAAGAGGGAGGATGATAGTTTGGCAGATACTTGGCGGGCAAACTAGAAATCATTACTTTTTATGGCTGAGGGTTTTTGGGTTTAGGATGCAGGTTTTCTTTTTTGTGCGGAAATAGTTATAGGTTTTCTTGGCGGGAAAATTTTTACAACAGGGTTGTTTTTGATGAGATATCACATCTTTTTGCATCGATATTATTACTTTGTCTGTATTTTTAGAATTGAGAACTTCAAGTCAGAAAATTTTCAATTCAAACAACGCTGTTTTGTGTTTTTAAGGAACAATAATGGTTAGCCTAATTTTACGTCAAGTTATTTCCTGACTATTAAGATTCTATGTTAATTTTGCGAGAATTGGGCGGTTTAAATTTTATTGCAATCCTTGTATACTCTCTGTTGCAAAAAAAACTTCTTGGATAATAAAATATTATATTTTAAATTATATTGTATTCGAGTATTTTACAACTTCGCAATGAATTCTATTACAGTTCTTAATTTGACAGATTATTCAACATTTTCATGAAGGTTTCTTTAAATGTTTTACATCTTGAGGGCTGTTTTAATCTAGCTTTTCACTTTTTGTTTAATTACGTTTTTTCTTAAATCATGGATTATTTTACGTTTTATGGGATAATTTTAAATGTTTGGTGACTTATCTTTTTCTTGATAGAAGTCTTTGTTTTGTTTAATACATAGTTTTGTTTAAAAGTTTATTTAATAAACGAAATAACGCATGTTATTACCAAGCAAAAAAAAAAAAAAAAAACAAAAAAAAAAAACTAAGCCATTAAGTATCTTAAATTTGAATGTGTCAGAAGATCTATACAACTTAACTCGATGTCAAATCTCGGATATGCCAAATTTGCCATAGCGAATGCGCATGATACGTGCGGACTAAGCTCATTAAAAGTCTTGCTTAAATTAATTGCAAAAAATATTTTAGCTAACAAATTACTGCAAAGCACGGATATCCACACACGTATTTCATTATATTTTCAATTCATTATGTGTTGTTTGTGAAAAATCCATTAATTTAGAAAATAACCAATAAAAAATAGCTATTTTTCGCTTTCAATCAAAAAGTTATATATGCCGTATTCATATGCGTACAGTTTCATGTAATTTGAAACGGAAAATATTGTAATGGTTTAACCCCAGTTTCGCGCCGACATTTAAAATTTCTTCCCTCCATAAATATATCAAAACTGAAAAACAGGGGGAAAGAAATTTCGTATCGGCAAAACTTTGAGGGGGGGGGGGGGCGGGCAGTATTCTAATCTCATTCATTAATTTGTTTCTGTGTTTGAGTATAAACAAACAACATAGAATCTGAAAACATAAAGCCCAATGAGCTAAGTCTGCGCGCATGCGCAGCCGCTGTATCAAATTTGTGATATCCGCGATTTAACGTCTAGTTGCAACTGTTGGATATGTTTTAGTCTTGATTGAATTTCATTTCCTAAGACAACTTTGGAATAACTATTAGATCTGTTCTAACCTTGCAATTACAGTCCGAGTTAAACAAACCCTATGAGCTGAGAGTTAGTACATAAGAATTTAGGGAAAATTTGTGATTTTCAAACTTTAATTACTCCGGCCCATGACGTCCCCTGGGGGTTGAATTTTCGTATATGTACTCAATGGCCCCCCAAGAATATGTATACAAAAAATCATTACCGTAGACCCCCGGGGGGCTGTGATAGAACCCCGGGAAGGTACAATTTGGGGGGTTAAAAACGAGGGGGAAGGAGAGAGGGGTCAATTGGCACAAAAGGCACATCAGTAGGGCACAAGGAATGTGTGTGCGAAATTTCAACCCCCCTGAATCAAAGAAAGCGAAAACTTTTTTGAACAGCGATTTTATAACTTTAATACCTCCTCCCCCTGATGGTCCAGGGTTTACTGCGTCAGGGGCCGATAGAGATTGAGTGTACCAAAAATCAACTCCGGGGGATCTTTATGGGGCTGAGATACAGACGGGTGAAAAACCCAAAAAAACCCCAACTTGTTCTGTCGTGTAATCTTGTTCTTGGTCGCTTTTGCTTCTGTTGGCTGCTGACGTTTGGTTTCCTTGGCTCCCGCGTCCCGTGATTATTTTATTGTATCTCTTAGATGCATATCGCCTTAGAAATCCAATTTGAAATTTTCAAAATTTTACTATTTTTGAAAAAAGATTTTTTGAAGTGGGACAAAAACCTATCTCTTAAAATCTAACAATTGGCTCATTTGAACTCATGTCAATGCGTGGATGCGCATCCACTTTCTCAGAAAAGTTTTATAATTTTTTGGAAATGATCTTATTGCACATGACATGAGTGTAAAATATTTTTTTTTCTAATTTCATTAATCGAAATTTGTTACACGCCCAATAGTTACAATAGTGTATTTTATCAGTAACAGTTAAAATCTTAATGACTTTTGATAATATATGTGTAACAAGCCGCTTCTGTTGATCCAGTTGATTCGTCTACTTGTACGACTCTGCCTAATTATAGAAGAGCATTAATTGCCTTTGATGACCACCTGATTTTGTTGTTTATATTACTCTCTGTTCTCATTAGGCCTCACATCTATGGGAGCTTACAGGAGCCCAGCTCCTGTACTTCATTTTAATTTCATGTAAAATTTTACATTTTGGACTGAATTCCGGCAATTTAAGCATTAAAATAAGTTTTGATGTTTTGATATGGAGGAGTTGTAAAAGAGACTCCTCCGTTTCTTTTGCTAGAAATTAAGCCTTGGCTATGCTAGCTACAGTGGTGAATAGTTAGGTTATTTCTTGTAATCATCTACAGTTGATTATATCAGTCATCGAACAGGTGGGCTTCTATTATTCTCTAACTATAGATGGGTTTTGCGTTTTAAACTTAGTACTTGTAAATAAATGGTAGGAACCAAAAATTCTGGGACAGCGGTCACTATTGACACGTAACTAAAATAAATCGATGGTTTCGTTGAGTTCCACGATGTAAATTGAAAGAGGGAAATTTTGATTCGTTGTGGCATCAATTAGTAACGCTGAAGACAAAATAAAGCAAAGGAAAAGAAAAATAACTTTTTCAGAAACACAGAAAAAGGAAGTACGCCATTGTTGTAAAAATTAGGCATAAGTGTATCTATCAAAATTCCAATTAATGAAATTATTGGAAACTTTTTTCATTTTTTATGACCATCATAGGCTTTGTAGTTGTAACTACTGTAATGGTTTTTGCAAAACGAGCTGATGTGTGCATCACATGGCTTCCTTTTACACAAATTTAATGTTATTTCTCCATTATTGGCAGTTTTAATGTGATTCAATTGTTAACTCCCTAAATGTAAACAATGGCCAAATTGAAAACAGATTTTAAAAAAAATCGCCTAATGTGTCGCCAACTTGGTGACAAAATTTGGCGACCAAAAGACTGACGATATAAGTAGGGAGAAAAGGAGAGTTCTGCGCCAAGAGGAGCAGCTGAGCAGCCAGCTGCTCCTCCCGACCTCCCGCTACGCCTCCACTTCCTCCCCTGCTCCTTCGACCTTGGGGTTGCGCCTCTCACTCCGCCTCTGACCACCGCCTCCCGGAGGGCCACCACTTTTTCGCCCACCCGTGTTTTCGCACATTGTCATGAAAGGTTACGAAGGTTTTTGGCGCATTTTTTTTCCCACGCTTTTGAACTTCGCTTTAGGGAATGGCAACACTTTGTAGAAGACTAGGAGGTTTTTTACTTTTTGAATGGCAACGTCAAAGTTTTGGTTGTTATAGCAACCAGAGTTTTTCAGTTTTGGGGTTGGCAACACTTGTTGCTATGTTTTAACTTTTGGATGGCAACTTTTAAGAACATTCATGGCGCTATCTATCGGGACTTTGATTTTTTTTTTCTGGACTTAGAATATTTCCATGAATTTAATTATTCTTATTTTACAGAGTGTTGGAGTTGAGAATCGAACACCCAAACTTTGAGTTAGCAAAAACGTATGCTAACCACTATGCTATATTTCCCACTACTCTTTCAGTCTTAATGTGAATCTGTACCATGACAACGAATATTACAATTGAATTAATTTTAAAACTATCAGTTAATTAACTCTTTAGTACTAATCATGGCACATCATTAACTAAATTTCAACTCATAATTGAAACTATAATCATTATTATTATTTTTCATTATAACAACGTTTTTCATTTAAGTAAAGATTTATTTAAATACAACCCATTCGAAATTTTAGATTTATTTCAATGCTTTGTGGACTTGAAATATATTTTAAACTTTGATTTTCTTCTTCATGCATTTCAAACTTTATCATTTTTTTTACAACATTGATTCTTTGCATGAATTTCAAAACTTGCAAATAATTTACTCTTAGCATTAATTAACACTTATCATTAACAAATTTTCACGGAATTTTTTAAAATCATCTTAAATATGTTTTTTTCTTTTTTTACTTTTATACCACAAAATATTTTTTCTAACTTGTTAAATTTTCTTTACTATTTTTTTTTCTTTGTCAAATTTACAAAATAATTTTTCTAACTTGTAAAAATTTCGAAGAAATAATTTTCTTAACTATTTTTTTTTTTACTTTCATACAACAAAACATTTTTTCTAACTTGTTAAAATTTCGAAGAAATAATTTTCTTAACTATTTTTTTTTCTTACTCGTTTTTTTTTTATTACGAATAAAAATGAAATGAATTTTTTTTTTTTACTTTAATACAACAAAATATTTTTTCTTACTTGTTAAATTTTCGAAGAAATAATAACCTTAAATATTCTTTCATACATTTTGAACTTTAACGTTTTTTCCTGTCATTTAGCACTTTAATTATTTTTTTTTCACTATTTTAGCGTTTTTCAATTATTTTCAGTCTTTAACTATTTTCTTACTTTTTAGTCTTTAACTAATTTCAAGCATATCAGACTTAGGTTATTTTTTCGTGATTTCGTTTTTTTAAATATATTTTAGAGTTTGATCATTTTCTCGCTTGTTTTTACTTTATCGTTTTTTTCCCCGAAATTTTTAAGCTTAGAAATTTTTCACAATTAGTGACAGGAATCGAACACTCAAATTTTTCGAAACATTATCAGGTCTACAATTTTCATCCAACTAATTTAATTTCAAAACTTGCAATCAATTTACTCTTAGTAGTAACTAACACTTATCATTAACAAATTTTCACGGATTTTAAAAAAATCAACTTAATTAATTTTTTTCTAGTAAGCAAATTTCGCACTCAAGTTACATTTCATCACTACATATGCTTTTCAAGAGTTTCATTTAATTTATCACATTTCATTTAATCAACTCTAACAATTATTTTTTGATTAGTATTTAACTTAGTCATTTCATCGCATAGTATTTTACTTTATTATTTTTTTTCATACAAGCACTCTTGTTAGAATAAAACAGAATTTTCACGAAGTAGATTCAATTGACTATTTAATTTTCCCAATAATATGTTATTTTACTTTACCATACTTTACTATTTTCCTTACTGCGTTTTACTATTTATCATTCATTACAGCTTTTCCAAAATATTACTTTACAACCAACTAATTTCATTAACAGAATGTTCATTAAAATTTATAAATTTCAGTTTTATTTAATTATTTTTACCTACGGTAAAATAAAACACATCACATAAAAATGTTAAACGTCAATGAAGAACCCAAGAAATGTTGAAATTATAAGTCGAGTATCAAAACTTCATGCCTACAATCCTATAAATTTTAAAAATAGACTCACCGAAAAATAACTTCTACTGAAATTAATTTCTAAACTTACAATCAATTTACTCTTAGCATTAATAAACACTTATCATTGAGAAATTTTCATGGATTTTAAAAATCATCTTAAATAATTTTTTCATGTAAGCAAATTTCGCGCTCAAGTTACATTTTATCCCTACATATGCTTTTCAAGAGTTTTATTGAATTTATCATATTTTATTTAATTATTTTTTGAATAGTATTTAACTTAGTCATTTTATCGCTTAGTATTTAACTTAATCATTTTCTCGCTTGTTTTTACTTTATCTTTTTTTTCCCGATATTTTTATACTTAGAAATGTTTTACAATTAGTGACAGGAATCGAACCCACAAATTTTTCGAAACATTATCAGGTCTACAATTTTCATCCAACTAATTTAATTTAAAAACTTGCAATCAATTTACTCTTAAGAGTAACTAACACTTATCATTAACAAATTTTCACGGATTTTAAAAAAATCAACTTAATTAATTTTTTTCTAGTAAGCAACTTTCGCACTCAAGTTACATTTCATTACTTTATATGCTTTTCAAGAGTTTCATTTAATTTATCACATTTTATTTAATCAACTCTAATAATTATTTTTTTATTAATATTTAACTTAGTCATTTTATTGCATAGTATTTTACTTTATTATTATTTTTTTTTTCATACAAGCACTCTTGTTAGAATAAAACAAAATTTTCAACCTTCATGAATTAGAATCACTTTAACTATTTCATTTTCCCAATAATATTTTATTTTACTTTAACAACTAATTTCTTTAACAAAATCGATATCATTCATTTTAGTCTTTATCCTTTTCGAACTATACATTCAAATGGTCAGCTATACGTTAAATTAAGAAATTTAATCTAAAATTTGACAAATTAAGTTATAACTAAATACAGAGTAAAATTATGTACAAAAGACTAACCTTTTTGGGGTGAAATCCCTCAAGTACGAGCTATCGCGAAGTTATTTAAAAACAATGAATGAAATTGTAATAAGTGGACTGTTAATTTTAACTCAATCTCACAAATTACAACTACACGCATGTTTTATTTGAAATCGCTGCATGCGGCTGGCTGCCCATCGTCGATTTGCAGAAGGCATGCCGTGATATCGGCAAATCAACGCGGCTGTTGAAAAAAAGCTACCCTGATCCTACAGAACTTCGGATCGTCCACACACACCGATGCGAAATGAGGAAATGACTTTATCAATATTGCTATTTACCTCTTTACCGGTAACAGGTAACAAACCCCACGTGCGAGTATTATTCACCCCTAGCCTACATCTTTCAAATGACGTCACTGTTTCTACCAATTAAAATTAGTTCACGTTTCTCAAACGTCACAGCAAATCTCAATCGTAGATCGTCAATAGCCTGATACCAGGTTTTCCAAACAAAATTTTAGATTTTAATTCGTAGTTTCGAATTAATTTCTTTTTCATTTCAAACTTATAAAAAAAAAATCCAACTTGTAAGAATATTTCTTTCAAAACCAGATTTTTGATTCAGAACAGTATTTTTTCAAACTTGTAATATTTTTCTACTTAGAAAATGAAATCAAATATTTTTTTTTCTTCGATCATGAAATAATTTCTCAAACTTGTAATATTTTCCACTAATTAAAAAAAATCAATTTTTTTTGTTTTTGTTTTCAATCATATAAAAATAAATTTTTAATCTTACAAAAATAAATTTTTCCGCAAAAATATTTTTTTCAAAACAAAAAAATAATAATATCATTTTTGTAACACATTATTTTTTTTTTCTTTTCAATCTTTTTTTTTTTTTTGCAAAACTTTTTTTTTTTTTCAAAAATTTTCAAACTTACAAAATAAAATTTCGTTCAACTGAATCTTCAAATGGAATGATTTAATTAAATTTTAAACTCAATAACACTTTACTCTTAGTATTAATTACCAATAGCACTTAACCATTTACTCTTTGCACTCTAAGTATTAATTACACACACGCATTACAAATAATAATAATAATAATGTTTAAGATACTTACAAATCATCCACTCAAGCTTTCAAATATCCATCTAGCATGTTATTGTTCATTCTCGTGTGAGGGAACTTGTAATTAAAGTTTACTCATCAACCGAAATTATAAGCGAAAATATCACATTTTTAGCACTTAATATAATCCTACAATTAACAAATTGGTTTTAACTTTGAATTTATGAAAAATAAAAACTATTACACACTTATTAACATATCTATCGATATTATTTCATGACAAATCACAAACAGGTGAGTGTCTTTTATTGATCATGTAACCAATTAAGTTAAGAAAGAGCGTTCTTATCTCATATGAGAATTTGAAAGTCTATAATAAAAATTTTCTCCAATATACGTATATAGACACGTACGAGTTTGTGTATGTGAATATGCGTGTAGTTGTAATTTGTGAGATTGAGTTATAATTAACAATCCACTTATTACAATTTCATTCATTGTTTTTAAATAACTTCGCGATAGCTCGTACTTGAGGGATTTCACCCCAAAAAGGTTAGTCTTTTGTACTTAATTTTACTCAGTATTTAGTTATAACTTAATTTGTCAAATTTTAGATTAAATTTCTTAGTTTAACGTATAGCTGACCATTTGACTGTATCGTTCGAAAAGGATAAAGACTAAAATGAATGATATCGATTTTGTTAAAGAAATTAGTTGTTAAAATAAAAAAAAAAAAATATTATTGGGAAAATGAAATAGTCAAAGTGATTCTAATTCATGAAGGTCGAAAATTTTGTTTTATTCTGACAAGTGTGCTTGTATGAAAAAAAAAAATAATAAAGTAAAATAGTATGCGATAAAATGACTAAGGGATAAAATGTAACTTGAGCGCGAACTTTGCTTACATGAAAAAATTATTTAAGATGATTTTTAAAATCCATGAAAATTTCTTAATGATAAGTGTTTATTAATGCTAAGAGTAAATTGTTTGTAAGTTTTGAAATTAATTTCAGTGGAAGTTATTTTTCGGTGAGTCTATTTTTAAAATTTATAGGATTGTAGACATGAAGTTTTGATAGTGGACTTATAATTTCAACGTTTCTTGGGTTCTTCATTGATGTTTAACATTTTTATGTGATGTGTTTCATTTAACCGTAGGTAAAAATAGTTAAACAAAACTGAAATTTACAAATTGTAATGAAAATTCTGTTAATGAATTTAGTTGGTTGTAAAGTAATATTTTGTAAAATCTGTAATGAATGAGTTAAATAGTTAAACGTAGTAAGTAAAATAGTAAAGTATGGTAAAGTAAAATAAAACATTATTGGGAAAATTAAATAGTCAAAGTAAATCTACTTCGTGAAAATTTTGTTTTATTCTAACAAGAGTGCTTGTATGAAAAAAAAAATAATAAAGTAAAGTACTATGCGATGAAATGACTAAGTTAAATACTAATAAAAAAAAAAAAAAATTGTTAGAGTTGATTAAATAAAATGTGATAAATTAAATGAAACTCTTGAAAAGCATATGTAGTGATGAAATGTAACTTGAGTGCGAAATTTGTTTGCTAGAAAAAACATTAATTAAGTTGATTTTTTTAAAATCCGTGAAAATTTGTTAATGATAAGTGTTTGTTACTACTGAGAGTAAATTAATTGCAAGTTTTTAAATTAAATCAGTCGGATGAAAATTTTAGACCTGATAATGTTTCGAAAAATTTTAGGGTTCGATTCCTGTCACTAATTGTGAAAAATTTCTAAGTTAAAAAATATCGGGGAAAAAAACGATAAAGCAAAAACAAGCGAGAAAATAATCAAACTCTAAAATATACTAAAAAAAAATCGAAATCACGAAAAAATAATGCTTGAAATTAGTCAAAGACTAAAAAGTAAGAAAATAGTTAAAGACTGGAAATAATTGTAAAACGCTAAAATAGTGAAAAAAAAAATCAAAGTGCTAAATGAGAGGAAAAAACTTTAAAGTTCAAAATGTATGAAAGAATATTTAAGTTAATTATTTCTTCGAAAATTTAACAAGTTAACAAGTAAGAAAAAATATTTTGTTGTATGAAAGTAAAAAAAAAAATTGATTTCATTTTTATTCGTAAAAAAAAAAAAAAAAAAAAAAAAATACGAGTAAGAAAAAAAATAGTTAAGAAAATTATTTCTTCGAAATTTTTACAAGTTAGAAAAATTATTGTATAAAAGTAAAAAAAGAAAAAACATATTTAAGATGATTTTAAAAAATTCCGTGAAAATTTGTTAATGATAAGTGTTAATTAATGCTAAGAGTAAATTGATTGCAAGTTTTGAAATTCATGCAAAGAATCAATGTTGTAAAAAAATGATAAAGTTTGAAATGCATGAAAAAGAAAATCAAAGTTTAAAATATATTTCAAGTCCACAAAGCATTGAAATAAAACTAAAATCTCGAATGGGTTGTATTTAAATAAATCTTTACTTAAGTGAAAAACTTTGTTATTATGAAAAATAATAATAATGATGATAGTTTCAATTATGAGCTGAAATTTAGTTAATGATGTGCCATGATTAGTACAAAAGAGTAAATTAACTGATGGTTTTAAAATTAATGTAATTGTAATATTCGTTGGCATGGTACAGATTCACATTAAGACTGAAAGAGTAGTGAGAGATATAGCATAGTGGTTAGCATACGTTTTTGCTAACTCAAAGTTTGGGTGTTTGATTCCCAACTCCAACACTCTGTAAAATAAAAATAATTAAATTCATGGAAATATTCTAACTCCAGAAAATAAAAAATCAAAGTCCCGATAGATAGCGCCACGAATGTTCTTAAAAGTTGCCATCCAAAAGTTAAAACATAGCAACAAGTGTTGCCAACCCCAAAACTGAAAAACTCTGGTTGCTATAACAACCAAAACTTAGACGTTGCCATTCAAAAAGTAAAAAACCTCCTAGTCTTCTACAAAGTGTTGCCATTCCCTAAAACAAAATTCAAAAGCGCGGGAAAAAAATATGCGCCAAAAAACCTTTCATGAAAATGTGCGAAAACACGGGTGGGAGAAAAGGTGGTGGCCCTCCGGGAGGCGGTGGTCAGAGGCGGAGTGAGAGGCGCAACCCCAAGGTCGGAGGAGCAGCGGAGGAAGTGGAGGAGCAGCGGGAGGTCGGGAGGAGCAGCTGGCTGCTCAGCTGCTCCCCTAGGCGCAGAACTCTCCTTTTCTCCCTACTGATATATCGCCAAGTGTCCGCAAAATTATAACACCACTTGAGTAGGCAACAAAATTAACAATGATTTCCCTCCAGAAACCCCCCAAAAGACCCCTTTAGAAACACCCGAATGCAACCAAAAAGAGAGGTGTACAACTACACCCCACTAGGAGTCTACGTACCAAATTTCAACTTTCTAGGACATACCGTTCTTGAGTTATGCGACATATATACGCACATACGTACATACATACGTCACGCAAAAACTCATATTAATTAATTCGCGGATCGTCCAAATGGATATTTCGGGTGACTATACGTTCTTAGGCATATATCTAAATGTAGTAGGGTTGAAAAAAAAAACTCAACATTCATTCGGGGGCGAGCAAAATGGAAATTAAGGCCTATTTCTGGGTAAAAAATTTTTCGCGAATATAATACTTCCTTTACTATGTAAAATTAAGTAAAAATAGCTGATGGTCATGTGACAGGCACTGCTTGACCGGAAATATAAGGCATCTCTAATTGATTCTTAATTTTACACGCGATAGTATGTATAATTATCGAACTGGCTCCAAAGGTTAAGTTTAAATTAGGGTTAAAAAAAGGGTTATATAAGTATAATTCACTGAATCAATATTTCTAAGACAGAAGTTTAGAATGTTTATTAATGCTAAAGAGTTTTAAATTCTATGTATAATCAACTTTGAATGCTTGTGTTCTTACTCAGTATTTTTTACATTTGAAAAAAAGCTTGAATAGCTTATACGTCTGCTTCAAAAGTTATGATAGGAAACTATTTAATGCTTCTACAGTCGGACACCGATTCAACGAACCGCTATTTAACGAAAACCCCGTTTTAGCGAATTTTTCTTTTTTCCCCGAATAAAATAAAGTTAAAAATCTCTATTTACCGAACATTAAATCCCGAATTGGCGAATTATTTTAACAACCGATTTTTTTTTTTGGAGTTAATTTGAGTTAGGAAATATTAGATTGTTTTCCAAATGATATATTCACCTTATGCAAAGCAGAAAAAGACGTTTCTTGGAATAAGCAATGTTTGCCGGGCGAGTGGGCAACCAATGAATAGCCAGTCTGTTGCTGAAAGCGATTTTCCTAACGCTTTACATGGAATAGAAACTGCGAAAACATATCTAATGCAACAGGCTGTAAATGACACAGCGTTTTCTTTCCTACGTAAAGTCGAAAGAGGACTTTTTCGAGTAAAGTATCAAAAAAATTGTCAAAATCTATTACACAGTGCAACAAATTTCAAACTAGCGGGTAATAAGTCGCGAATGTTGGGAAAAAGTGTACACTTTCTAACTTTGGATATTTTTGTGCAGTTGCTTATTAGGGCTAAAAGATAACGAAAGTGCAATTTTTTAATTTTTGTTCGTACCCCGATATTACGAATAACCCCGATTTAACGTATAAAAGTTCCGGTCCCGATGAATTCGTCAAATCGGGTCAGATGTATATCGCTTTGCACAAAAGATTGCGACAAAAAGCGATCCTCTTCGATGAGGGAAAGAGTTTCTGTGGGATGTCCCTTGATCACGTGATGTCCAACGAGGGATGTTCACCCACGCTCAGAGGAGAAAAGAGGAGAAAATAGGGGAAAAGCCACATCTACTCTATTTTAAGATCCATATCATGGAGCCTATAATGAAAAAAAAATGGTTAACGACATTTTGAATTTACTTGTCAAGAAACATACACACTCGCGAGTAGCCTTTATGATCAATGTGTAGGTTTGTGTTTCAAATGCTTTTTTTAATATAATGTTTTTTTAACAGGTAGATTATCTAAAATACAAAAGCAAAATTTTCTCTTTGAATTGGTTTTTATATTTTTATGATCGAAACAATTCGAAATTCTACTGATAGGTCAGAATCAAAGCATAGTAATATAAACTTTTTTGCAGAAGTTATCTTCTTAACTTGCAAAACAGCAGTTAATAACTTCTGTGTGAGATTTACTCCTGTGATCATCTCGTCCTTTCATTTTCTTTCAGGATGATGAGTTCCGACACAACAAACGCCACGTTCCTCTCCGATAATTTCAACAAAACGCTCCCCGAAATGTACAGACGTACGCTTCCCATGAGAATCCTCGGCTCTTCGTTCACCTTGCTTTTGGGAGTATCAGCCGTCTTGGGCAACTTCGCCGTCATCTTCGTTTCTTTCTCTGACCAAGCTCTGCGGAATCAAGCCAGTAACTTGCTGATAGTGTACCTGGCAACGACCGATGCCCTGACAGGATTCTTCAGCATAATTCCCAGCTCCGTGTCGGTGGCCCTCGACTACTGGCCTTTCGGGAAGATTCTCTGCAGGCTGCAGAACGGGGTGCACTACGGTTGCATGTGCTCCTCATCGTTCAACATTTCGCTCATCAGCCTCGACAGGGCCGTGGCTGTGATGAGGCCTCTGCAGTACCACAGCATCATGCACTCCAAGACATTCCTTTCTTTCGGCGTGGCCCTGTTCCTCTTGGCACTGACTCTGCTGGTTCCATCGCTGGTCCTGGACTGGTCTCAGTTCAATTACTACGAGGGAAAGTGCGCGTATGATTGGAGCATCGCCGAAACGAAACAGTTCACTGCGTCCTGGTCAATGGTCAGCTGCTACTACATCCCTGCAGTTTGCTTGTTTATCTGCAACTTCGCAATTGTCATCGCAGCGAACAGGAAGAGGAACAAGATTACGATTCTTGTTGCCAGAGGCAGCGATTCGGCCCATCAACAGATTGCGATTGCGATTGGTCCAAAAATGAACAAGGCAATTGCGAGTGTGCTTGTACTGGTCGTGACGCATACCGTGACTCTTGCACCCATCGTCATCTCGAAGCAGATCGCATTCGCCAATGGTGTATTTTCTATTTCTCCGCAGGTTCAGTATTTGTTTTCGATCTTGTCTGTGGCGTCGTCTGCCGTGAATCCGTTTATTTACGGTATTTTCAGGGAAAACTATAGAAGAGCGTTCAAGAAGATTGCTTCAGAAATGAAAATAAATAACCTACCCGGAGATCGTCGAAGATGTTTTAAAATTTCTGGAATTTAAAATTTTAATTTCGAAAAAACACCGGGGGTCAGTGAGGATCGCCGTCTGGGCTATCGGATGTTATAAAACCTCTTGAAACCTATTGATGGGAGCTAGTTAGGCTATTGGTATAGCCTTTACTCCCACCATCTCAATCAGGGAGTTTCAAATAGACAGTGTGAAATATATTTCTGTTTGTAATTTCTTTTCTTTTATTTTATCTCTGAAATGCATTTTTGTAAACAATATTACCCTGATTGAAATAAAATGAATTGAATTGAGTTGAATAGTTTGAATGTGTTGAATGAAAAAAGAGGTATTTAAAAAAAAAAAAACAAAGGATGAAGATTTTTGTTTCTTTGTGTGTCTTTTATTTTATCCTCTAAACGTTTAAAATATTAAATATGGTGAATCATAAATTGAATTTGCGTCAGTGAAATATTTTAATCCATTGCTAAAAAGAAGGAAAACACAGCTACTGCATGTTAATAATCCAAGTTTTAGAATGTTTCATGGCGAAACTTTTTGCCTACTTTCAATAGTTTTAAAGTAATGTGTTTGTGAACGTCAACGCAGTAAAGTTTTCATTCAATACCATCTTGTTTTTTTTTTAAGAAACGAGAAATTGAATTTTTTTAAATTTGTTTTGTTTGTTACGATTGAATTTTGTTTCATTTAGTGGATATTGATTTTAAACACTTTCTTACTTCATTTCCTTTTCATATAATTCTGTTTCCCCTTTTCAATAAATTGTCTTTTTTTTTCTGGCGCTGAAACTGTAAAAATATACTTCTAAGTAATCACCAAGTTGAATGCGCTTAACAGACTTATCCTTTTATTTACACGACTGGCTAGCTCGATGAATAAAACTCTGTCCTTGTCTATTTGTTAACAAATAAAATGTTTGCAATTGGTTTTAGTAAGCAAGATCTTTAAAAGAATTTTCAATTTCCCTTCTTGGTTCTGCTTTTGAGATCAGCAAAGTTTGCTAGTTGCGAGTATTTTTATTTTTTCGTGTTGCCTATGATACCAAGAAGAAGACAAAATGTACATTTTACTCGTATGTATATTCTGAACCACGAAATACATCTTCATATGAGGTCGGCCCTAGGGATGGGATTTTCTTTACATTTTTAGTTAAATGTTATTTCTCGATATTGATTTGGGGTTTGTATCGCTCTTCATTTTGGTTTTCCTGGAAATTCTACAAAAAAAAGTTTGTCTAAATTCGCTCTACGGTTTGCAATGATGTTCCCAGTTGTGTGGTTCCGATAGTAGGCGGGATTTGAAAGAAGCGGTTCAGCGCTGCATTTATGCCAAAATAGAATGTGAAAAATTATTTCTAGTTTTTCTATTAGAAGTAGTATCTTTAGATTCTTGCTGCTGCGCGTATTGAACAAGATAGAAATAATTTTCACCTTTTATTTCAGCATAAATGCAAGACTCTCGCAATCCTCCCGACTCGCGACTAATCTTAGCGGAGAAGTCTTCTACGAATGAGTCAAATTCTTGCGGATTTTTTCCCCTTAGGTGATATTTTATAGAAACTTCGCATTTTCCCTTTATGGGGCAACCTTCCATAACAAATTTTATACATAAACCGGAAAGGAGTTGGGTAAAAATGTTGAGGTAACCTAAACACAAATGATCCGTATCCGCGGATCTACCTTTTTTATCGATCAGGCACATCACTAATACGTGCATACCAATTACACATCGAAGAATTAATTACATTAATATTTTTCTCCAAATATGTTTCCCTGCTCACTGTCAAAATTTAAAGTTATGATGAAGATTATTCTTATTATAAATATTGCTTTTAAGATTCGTTTCAGAGAATGATAATGTTTTTAGAAATTTTTCATCTTGAGCTCTATGTTAAGTTAAATTATTTTGCGTCCTTTCATTTCCTGTGACTGTTCTGTAGCACTAAGTTGTTTGCCAACTACTTAGTAACAATAAATAAATGACTAATTCTGAAAAACACAACAAATTTATAAATTGATTATATAAAAATACCTATAAATGTTTGCACACAGTTTTAACGTTTTTAATATCCTACACTAATATTAATGTTACGGAGAAGCTATGTGAGCGGTTAACATGTGTCTCAGATGTTCACAAGTGCAGCATTATGTATATTAGAGCAATAAGTTGTAATTTCTCTATAAAATAAAGAGTACTTAATTGAATTGTAAAATTTAAACATTGTCATAATGAGCTAAATGTTCATTAGGGTGGGCCGAAAAAAGAAAATTTTAGATAAGCAACTTCTAAGAGCAAAAACCAAGTTGTGTATTGCTATTCTTAACACAGGAAAAATAACGAAAAAAAATTAATATTTATGTCTTCAGATCGCGCATTGACCGCAAAGTTTGAAAAAAAAAAGGTAAAAAATGGTCATTTTTTAAATATTTCTTTAAAAATTTAAATGTTAATTTTTGTTCTAATACCGTTTAAATATGGTTCCTTTTAATAGTCTTTTCATATATCTTTCAAAATTCATTATTTTACAGTTTTTAGTTGGTGCATAGCCACAAATTTACGTGAAATTAACCAAAAATCGACATTTTTAGCTTATTTTGCGCATTGCAGTATTTCTTTTTTTTAGATCCCAGTTATAATCCTTTTTACAATAAATGTGGAGTATACAGCTCTTTGATGCAAATGCAATCATATTTTCTTCCATTAACAACGTCAGAATCAACCCCAAGTAGGTGGTTGCCCTTTGTGTTCCACCCTGCAATTCCCAAGAAGAGTAATTATTTACAGGACTTATATGTTTTTCAAGTTTCTTACATTCGCAATAACTATATTATTCTAACAAGTTTCTACGTTTAGATCAAGGTTTGAGGCTGGACTGGTGATTTTTTACATTGATGATCGCGAGCATAAAATTTTTCACATTAATCCATACCTTGTGCTATGCCAAAATACCCAACCTACTAACCACTTTAGCAACCCTTTCTACAGCCAGAGCGTAAAATAGGAACATTAACTGAATTATTGGTAAAACTTCGACTGTTTTTTTATAATCATTTATTACTAAATTCAATAGAATTCGTGCGGAAGAAATCGAACTTTTAAAAACTGACTTAAAAAGAGAGCATAAGTATATTTGATGGATATTTTCAATGTAATACAGAAACTTATTATTTAAGTAATTAAGTCGTGATAGCTTCAAAAATTATGCTTCTATGGTTCGATAAAATTAAAATTTAAAGAGAAGAACAAACTTCCGTGGACCCCGGTACAGTTCTTTAAAGTTACAAAATCTACAAGTCAGGCGTGGGATGATCTTTAAAACATCGTGGATCCGGTGATTCAAAGAAAAACTTACCTTGCTATTTTTGAGAAATTGTTATTGGTCATGGGAGTATTGACTAGAGGCTAAATACAAGGGAATTGGATTGCACTACGGTGTACAGTACAACGCAAAAGATTTTCCATCAGGAAACGCTTCTATAGCTATAGGAGAATTTCTTTCACCAATATTAAGATTTGAAGCTTCGAAATATAACAGTTAAAGAGTTAATTGATTGAGCAACGTGTTTACTTACCTCCACTTCAGTTATTAAGTGGAAAACAACTATATCTTATCACTTTTAGAAATATACTACATCTAGGACATCTACTCATTTGCTTAAGTATGCATTCTTAAAATTTCTATATCAAACTGGGGCAATTGAAAGGATTGTGGAACTGTTCAGTGAGTTTGCAGAAATTCATTTGAGGTATTAAGACACAAGAGATGGATCTATATGAGAAACTTCATGTTCGCCAATATCAATGCCAAAACTGAGTTTATGTCCAACTTTAAGCCTTGATCGAAACGTTGGAACTTGTTTAAAATAATAGTTATTGTGACTGTAAGTTACTTTAAAAATAACTACTTTGTAACTTTGTAAATAACTACTCTTCTTGGGAACTGCAGGGTGGAACACAAAATACAGCTACCTACTTGTGGTGGGTTCTGGGTTGTAAATGAAACACAATATCATTGCAGTTACAGCCAAGAACAGTATTGGGCATATTTATTGTAAAAACAAATACATAACCGGGATCGAAAAGAAGAAATACTGCAATGTGCAAAATAAGTCAAAAATGTCGATTTTGGGTTAGTTTCACGCAACATTGCAGCTAACTGTAAAGGAATGTAATTATTTTCAAAAATATAGGAAAAGAGTTTAAAAGAAAGCATTTAAAGGGGTTTTGAACAAAAATTTTGAACATTTGGATTTTGTTTTTTAATATTTGAAAATTGATCATTTTTTACCCTTTTTTTCTAACTTTGCTGCCAATGCTTGATCTGAAGACCTTAATATTATTTTTTTAAATTATTTTTCCCATATTCAGCAAATTACCGCCCAATAGCCAGGGCTGAAGCAGAAATACATAAAATACACTGCCAGCTCAGTCATTTCCAGCCGAGGATTGCAGTTGCCGAGGACTGCTGCATTCGTGCTTATTAGAACTCATCAGCCCGGCATAGGAAAGTGACTGAGCTGGAGATGGAAAACCTCTTAAGGAAGCCAAGAGTGCCAAACGAACTGGTAGCTAATATACAATCAGCAGACCAGACGAGTGACCGAAGCAATGGTTCGGTTCAACTCGAAGATTGAAGGCAAGGCAAGGTATATTCAGTAAATTTTATGTATTTTCCCCATGTTTTGGATGGAAGTACTGAACTTTTTTTTTTTTGCTATTAGAAGTTGCTTCCCGAAAATATCATTTTTTCGCCCCAACCTATAATGTTCATTATTGTTCATTCGTGTCAAGAAGGCAGGACAAAGAAGTTGTCATCACAGTCCACACTTCACTCAACCAACACACAGTAAACACACAATCCCTCGTAGGTTTGAAAGTTTGGCAAAGCGGTAGGTGTGATTTTATCGTTACATAAGATTTTTTCAAGATTTTTTGCTTCAAGTTATTGCAATAAAGCATAACGTGCTGACATGTGCCCTATTTTCATTATTTGACAATATATATATATATATATATATATATATATATTTTTTTTTTTTTTTTTTTTGTTGACAATATGTCTTCTTTATCTTTACTAATAATAAAGCTGAAAGTCTCTCTGTCTGTCAGGATCTCTGTGACACGCATAGCACCTAGACCGTTCGGCCGATTTTCATGAAGTTTGGTACAAAAATAGTGTGTAGCATGGGGGTGTGCACCTCGAAGCGATTTTTCGAAAATTCGATGTGGTTCTTTTCTATTCCAATTTTAAAGACAAAATTATCATAAGATGGACGAGTAAGTTACGAAATTATCAGAACGTGGAACCGCAACGTGGGTACAAGTCAAATGGCGAGAAAATTCATCATACATTATTTGTAAATATACAGGCGAACCAAAATATCTTTTAATTTATCTATTACGGGCAAAGCCGTGCGGGTACCACTAGTATTTAATAACTAGAAAGTCGCCCGTCTAATTGGGGGGTCATTAAAAATGAACAAGACTCAAGATTTAGAACCAAAAATAAGAATGAAATTTCAAAAAGAGAATTTTTGAAGAACTAAAGCATTCCCTATAGAGGATTATAGTCTTGAATCATTATTTATTTCGCGTTCTTTTTTTCTGTTCTCGAAATTTTTATGTTTTAAAACAGCTATTGAATGTTGTAAAAAGTGACAACTTTGCTGAAATTTAAAACCAATCTTTCGAGATTTTTATTCACATTAAATACCATAGGAAAAGAAAAATAATAAATCGCAATATGAAGGTGACAATTGCTTCCACATTTGAACGAAGCTGTTGCCTGTTTGATGATAGTTTAAGAGTTGAAATGGTAACCCTTACTCCAGTGGATGAAGCTTAGG
This sequence comes from Uloborus diversus, assembly GCF_026930045.1. Lineage (NCBI taxonomy): Eukaryota > Metazoa > Arthropoda > Arachnida > Araneae > Uloboridae > Uloborus > Uloborus diversus. The sequence goes on from NC_072731.1 coordinate 269,272,067, forward strand.
CTCCAGTGGATAGCGTTCATTGTTAACCATTTTTCGTTTCTTCATTCCCCTGAAATGACTGTCTTACTAGTAAAACAGTCAAGTAACCGGATCGAGTTCAGCCTCGTCACGACAGTGCCCTTCCCTGCGAGTTAAACATGGCCAACACACATTATAAAATGATCATGTCGTGGCGCGAGTTTCATTGTTGATGACGTCAGGATGCTATTATATATATGAGGATTACAATTGACATTGAGGCAGTGAGAAGCGAAAGGATGTAAGTGACATCCAGTAAGATAACCAGTACAAATAGTAGGGGAACCTTCTCTCTGTCTTGGGGCAAGAGATAGTACTAGTAGCCCTGGTAGGTGCTGCTGTACAGCATGAATTAGAAGATAAAAAATCTATTAAGGCCTACCTAGGACGTTATCTTTGAATGTGTTTTACTCAAAACTTGAACTGCCTCTATCGTGCGAATCACTTACTTAGGTTATTTTTAAAATATTGTTTTACGCTTTAACAAGGGTCGCCAACAAATATGCGGAGTTGCTCCGCAAAAATAACGAAACTCCTCGGCTCCGCAAAGAAGTTATTTTGCTCCACATTTCCCAGCCGAACGCTTTCAAGCTCAAATTTTGCTATTTTGTCTAAACAAACACGTAAATATGGGAAATTAAAGATGCTTATACCCAAAGATTGAAATTGTGTTTAAAGCTGTTTTATTCATTTGAAAATAATTATGTTTATACCAGTGCTTAAAATGATTATTGAAGCTCTAAAACAATTTCAGATAAGTGGTTTTAGTCATTTTAATTGATTTTTATACAAAATTCTGAGCTGATCTGCAAAATCTTAAATTGCTCCTTAAAAATCTGCACACATGCTCCTCAAATTATTTCTCCAAGGTTGGCAACCCTGCATTAACTAATACAACTTTTAAAGCGTTGCGATTTATTATTTTTCTTTTCCTATGGTATTTAATGTGAATAAAAATCTCGAAAGATTGGTTTTAAATTTCAGCAAAGTTGTCACTTTTTACAACATTCAATAGCTGTTTTAAAACATAAAAATTTCGAGAACAGAAAAAAAGAACGTGAAATAAATAATGATTCAAGACTATAATCCTCTATAGAGAATGCTTTAGTTCTTCAAAAATTCTCTTTTTGAAATTTAATTCTTATTTTTGGTTCTAAATCTTGAGTCTTGTTCATTTTTAATGATATAGAACCTGGAACGCGAGTGCCAAACTCTTGAGATAGCAGCGCTGTTAACCGAGAATGTGGTGAATACCGTAAAACGGTTTACGCCTCAAACGCAGTATTGCCGCAGTGAAAACTCGGATGCAGCTACTAAGGAAGGAGGGACAATATGAACTCCGGGAATGCCGGGGGAAAAATTTAAACATGGTTTTTGCGTTCAGCGAGGAATTTGAATCCAATGGTAACGGTAAATTTTTAAGCAATTTCGCCGTTTCCGAACTATACGCGACTTGTACAGTCAAACCCACTTATAACGATCCCTGCTTTAACGAGAACCCGGATTTAGCGAGGAAATCTCTGAGATTTGGTTAGTACAATGTTAAGCCTATGGGAGCATAACACGCTTTTAACGAGCAAATACCGGTTAGAGCGAGCAATATTTTTTGTGATTCATAAATTTTTGTATTGATATGAGTTTCAGCTCAGAGCACATACAGTAAAACCCCTCCTAACGGACTCCCCTCAAGTGCGCTCACATCCCTGACACCCCTCTTATACGGACATTTTTTAATTCCCCGATTCCAATGCAAATAACATTATTAAACTCCTGTCCTGAGGACACCTCTCTATCGTGGACAAAAAAAAAATTGTCCCGTTAGTGTCCGCATTAGAGGGGTTTTACTGTATTTCCTTAGAAAATTTCCAGCCAAGAGTTAGTGTTGAGTCATACCTCCTGAAATAAAAATGATAACGTATTTTTTTTTTTTTTTTAAATTTGGGGAGTAGAGAAGTATTTGAAAATTAATTATTTGTGACGCTAATACGTAACCAGTTCCAAGGTATAATTCCAAGGATATTGTAGCGATATTGTATGAAAACGAAGACGACAATGACAAATGTGAAGAATTAGAAACTAAACCACCTTCAACGTCACTGACTTTTGGTGTGCAGAAAAACATAAACCTTTTTTTCGAAGTCGATTTGTTTCGGGTGTACAAGGAAGATACAATCAGGCAATAAAGGAGTTCAAAGCAAATTAATCAGAAATAATGATAATAAGCAAGTGTGTATGGATTCACGAACTCGCTTTTTGCGAGCACTCGGTTATAGCAAGCGAGTTCGATTGTATGTAAAATCGCAAAAGTCTCAGGCTTTCCGGAAGTCATTCGTCATTCTTTTAAAAGCAGCACATTAGTTTTTCGATTCCTATATCGAGTTCTAGAGTAGTCGGTGTACGAAAAAGGCTCAATTTAGTTCTGATATTGAAAAGGTTGAACCCGGTGAAACCGCATCATAAGCTTTTTCGGGTTACGAGTCGAGGCTGAATAACATATCCAAAGTCGGACAAAAATGGTTCACGGGGACACCCCCAAAATCTGATTTGAAAATGGGAGGGGAGGCAATTTTTAATTATATTCAAAGCAGGTAAACTAGTATTATTCTTTTAAAATATTAGCAAAAACATATTTAGCATTATGAAATGTAAACATTATAGTTAAAAGCCCCATTAATATATAGAGGATAGAAAGACTGGCACAAGGGAGCAATTTTTATTTAGAACTAGCTGCGTGGCCCGGCTTTGCCCGGTCTACTTTAAAAATAAAAATTGTGTCAAGTGACGTATATTCAACAATCAGGCTTAAATAAAAGAAAAAAAAAACACATCATGCAAAATTTCCCCTCCAAACAATGATGACAAATAGTAAAATACTTTTAAGAAATTATATGAGAAAGATGGATTTAAAAAGCGTAACCATGGAAACACAAAGTAAAATAAGTTTAAGAATTGAAAATGAGAAAGATGGAAATAAACAATAAATTCAAAAAGCGTTACCGTGGAAACGAAAAATAAAATGGTTAAAAACTTGTATAGAGAGCAGATTTTTGAACTTCATTTAATTCTCTGGTAACGTTTTTTTCTAATGGAGATAGAGGGTTAAACTTTTGACCATAGGTCGAGTTAGATCTGGAGTAAGAGAAGCTGCTGTTTTCAGTTTTGTGAAAAAGAAAGCTGTGGGACAATCCCTTCACTTTTTGTTGGTAGATTTAATGAAGAAAGTAATGCCTAAATTTCAGTAAGCCTAAACAAATTCGAGCTAAAAATGCAATTAACTCCGGTCGTAATTCTCTTAGATCATTGAAACAAATTGCGTAGAACGCGGAAAGTTCTACTCTTTCCAACGATATATAATATTAATATGCGCAAGTAATTTTTCACCCCCATAATTGGGAATTTATGAGAAAATTCGTCCTAATTTGGAATAAAAAAAGAACCATTTATCGAATTTTTTTTCGAACTGGTCTGCAAACCTTCTCAGGTCTTAAAGGAACAAACAGTGAAAATTTCATCGAATTCGGCCGGTCAGTTCTCGAGTTTTGCGAGTTCAAACACACAGACGCTTTTTGGGGACTTCATTTTATATTATGTAGAGATACAGAGTATGGAAAGCGCTTAGGGGTGTTACACATAGTTGTGTATATATGTATAACTAGTGATACCCGCACGGCTTTGCCCGTAATAGAAAAAGCAAAAGGTCTTTTGGTTCGCCTGTATATTTACAAATAATGTATGGTGAATTTTCTCGCCAATTGGCTTGTACCCATCTTACGGTTCCACGTTATGATAATTTCGTATCTCGCCAATTGGCTTGATCCCATGTTACGGTTCCACGTTATGATAATTTCGTAATTTACTCGTCCATCTTATGATATTTTTTTTCTTAAAATTGGAATAGAAAAAGAACCACATCGAATTTTTGAAAAATCGCTTCAAGGTGCACCCCCCCCCATGCTACATACTAACTTTGTGCCGAATTTCATGAAAATCGGCCGAACGGTCTAGGCGCTATGCGCGTCACAGACACCCTACAGACAGCCAGACATCCTACAGACATCCAGACATCCTACAGACATCCAGACATCCTACAGACATCCAGACATCCTCCGGACAGAGAGACTTTCAGCTTTATTATTAGTAAAGAAGAAAAGAAAAGAAGAAAGATAAAGAAGTAAAGAAAAGAAAGGTAATTTTCAGAACAAATTCTTTCCCATTTTATTAAATTTCTGTGAAAAATGGGCTTAAAATTGGAATAGAAAAAGAACAAAATCGAATTTTCAAAAAATCGTTTCGAGGTGCACACCCCCATGCTACGTAACTAACTTTGTTCCAAATTTCCTGAAAATCGGCCGAACGGTCTAGGCGCTATGCGCGTCACAGACATCCTACAGACATCCTACAGACATCCAGACATCCAGACATCCTCCGGACAGAGAGACTTTCAGCTTTATTATTAGTAAAGATGAGTATACATAAATTTGTTGTATAATATAATGGTTTAATTGTGTTTAAAAATCAAACTACAAAATACTTTTCGTTTTGTCTGGAATTTCTGAAATTTATTAATATTTTTTTCAGATTGGAATAGGAATCATTAGTTGTTTAACCAGTAAAAAGTTAGATTTTCTTCCATTAATTGAATAGTAATAAAACACTTCCTCTTGAATGTAGTTTCCAATGATATGATTATAGACAAAAAAACAAAAAACAAAAAAAAAAAAAACAAATAATAAAAGAAAGTACGAAATATAACATTTCCGTGTCGAGCGGCCGAACGTGCGCAGAAATTTTCGCTCCACAAAAGCTGACGACATTTTCAACGCGCGTGATTGTTCACAACTTTCTGGAGAGGAGGATGCATCCGCCATTTTGGAGCAAGTGTACAGCAGGGAAAGCTACCTTTATTGGCGATCATTCGCCAATCAGGGAACGAGAGAGTCGGAGAGCGAAGGTGAACACAGCGGCGTAGCTACACTTTCTGCCGCCCAAGGCGGTTCCTCAATTGCCGCTTTTTTTGATAGAACTAGCTAAAATGCATTATAGAGTTATAGGTATTCAAAATAAAAATAAGAACTTAAGAAAAAAGGAATTTTTTTCCCATTTCCTTTTTTTTTTTTTTTTTTTTGCAGCAAGAAAAAAAAATGCATTTAGGACCCCACTGAAAAACTGCAAAAATAAAGTCAAAATTCTCAATTTTAGGCAAGTTTTCATACTGGTAACGCAATACAAAGAGAAACTTGGAGCTCCCACCAGATCTTTGATTCAAAATTGAAGTTAGTTTTGGGGTTCGTTACTTCTCAAGGAAATTTTCTGGAGTCGAAGTGTTAAAAAGGTAAATTTAGTCTATCTTTGGAGACTTTAACAGATCGGGGAAGTTGTCCGGAAAGTTTTTTGACTAAATTGCGGAAAGCATAATATGTATAGGCTATATATAGTGGTGTAAGGACCTCCCTCAACTGCAACAAAGACTAAATTTTCCTCCCGAAATACTTTCAAAATTGAAATCAATCTTTGATGACGTTGGAATACTTTCGGAGGATCTCTGGAAATTTTTCGATGCCGAAATTTCAAAAAACCATTTGGTGGCTATCTTTTTTATCGTTAGGAAGTGGCCGAATGCTTCCAAAAATGTTGGGGCTCTCCGTCTCTCCTGATTTTTTTTTTTTTTTTTTGAAAATGATGTCCTAAAAGAAAACGCGACTTACGGCGTTGTTTGACAACGTGATGAGAAAGAAGTCGGAGGGGTATTTCCCGCCTGATACCCAATGTACCCATCAATTTTTCTGAGGGTATACTCCCAGTAGTTCATTATGCACAAAATATGTATGCAATCATATACATAATATGTCTAAAAATTGTTTGAGAGTATACGACGCATATAGAGTATACCTATGGGAGCACCCCAGCTGATGTCCTTCTCGAAACTGTTGTTCATTTTAGACTCTAAATCATTGAGGAAAAAAAGGCATTAAAAAGTAAAATTAACAGCAAATATTACTTGAGTTGTGAAAAAGTGCTTCTATGAAATGAACATAAAGATCATTCTGTCTTAATGAAAATTTTGTAATCTATGACAAAGCAACTATCAAAACCGATAATACTTTCCCCTCTGACCCGTTGCTCTTGTTATCATTTTCCTTAAAAAAAAAAAAAGAAAGAAAACAAAAAATAAATAAATAAATAAATAAAATATTTTTTAAATTTGGTGTTTTTCGAATAACTCAAAATCAATTGATAGCGTCATCACATTACAGCAGAATATGAAGTTTATTGTTTCCTCCCATATAGCAGGGATGGAGTCATGGCGCAGACTGTGCCATTGACATTTTTAGGGGCGGGGTGTTTTGAGGAGTATTTTTCTCTTTTTTGGGTGTCTTTGCGACATTTAGGGGGAGTGTGCCTTTGCTCTTAGGGGAAGGGATAGCCCTGCTTACAGTTAAATTTTCTAGTAACCCCCCCCCCCCCTCTTGAGCCCTTCAATGTCCACTGCCACCTCCTTCAGTCTGTAGCTTCAGGTGAAGGTAAAGGGGAAAAAAGCAATGAAACCGATAAAGACATGATTTGTGTCAGAGTACTTTTATTACCATAGTCGTACCACAACTTCACAGCTCGAAAGTTTTTCTTTTTTGTTTTTTTTTTCCAGTAATATGTAGATCAAAAGCATGAATTCCTAGAAAGAAAACTGAATTTTTTCGCATCAAAAGTGTTGAATTGCCGCCCCCTAAAAAGTACCGCCCCCCCCTAATAGCTACGCCACTGGGTGAACATCGACGAAATTTCGGATACAGTTGGCGTCGTTTCCAGGCTGTCAGTCACTTCGCGGGCTATTAATTACCCATTTCTTTTTTCTTTCTGCATCTGCTGGAAATCTGAAGAGCTGAAATCTTTTTTTTTTTTTTTTTTTTTTTTTTTTAGGAGCTGTGTGCACAATTAACAGCCGAAAAACCACCCATTTGACACCCGAAAGTTTCCGAAAGCTTCGGAGAGAAATATCTTCGCTTTTCTACTACATATTGGTCGTTCCCAAACGGTAATTCTATAAGCCACGAATTCCAATGACGTAGGTCATGACGTGCTAATTCTTTCGTGAACAGTAGATGTCACCACTATTTTACTGCTTATTTCATGAAATAAAACTTAAATTTTTGTTGAGAAATTCAGTTTAGCGTTGTTTTTAGGTGTGTGAGAAGAAGTGATCAGTCAGTGCACTTATTGACGCGTAATTAAGAAATAAGCTTAAAACTTCATAGCTACTATCTTCTTTTTAAATTAAAAAGTAAAAACCTTAGTGTTAAAATTAAAGAGAAAATGATCTATGATACCTTATATCATGTATCGATAGGTTTTATGACGGTGTATAACATATATTTAATGCTCAAAAGTTTATTTTTCATGTTAAAAATTACATTTCCTCTTTTTTTTTTAATGGGGCATTTAACATAAAATGAAAATGATTATTTTTTTGAAAAAAAATTCTGTTCTGTTTCATTCAAATAATCACTTTTAATTCTGCCCCCCCCCCCTCAGTTCTAATTTTATCAAAATTAAAAACCAAATTATGGTTTAATGTTTCTGATTATGAGCTCAAAAATAATTTCAAGAAAATATCATCATTAACTTAGCTTGACAACCAGAAATCGGCATTGGATTGTAAACTACTAACCAGGCTGGTCTTATTCATGCAATCTGCATGCATATCTGCCAGACAGCCTGGTTATCCCACCAAGAGGCTGCTGTTTTGTCCTTGTTATGAAATCATCAGTTTGGAACAGTCAATAACCATGCTGGAGGCAAATATCCTCTAATTGATGCTCAGAGTACCCACAGACTGGCAGTTAAATTAAATTTAGAAAACCAGCGAGAAACCCCAGCAACGGTGTTCTTGGGTATTAAGGATTAAGTTACTGCCTTAAGCTAGAGCTAAGGCAGAACTACAGTTAAACCTCTTGTTAAACCGTCCCTCAAAAAACAACCACAGTCGTAACTCGCCAAGAAAGATTATTTAAAAAAAGTCGTGACTTTATATCTTTGTGAAGCATATAATTGTCTCATAAAAGAGTATAAGGCAAACGAAATTGTTAAAGTGCTTCAGGAACTAGACGCTCTGGATCAAATGGGAAGGAAATACTCCATGAAATTCATTCACACCTCTGGCGGGTATATTATATATCCTCCACAATATTTTGGACTGAGCAGCTATAAATGCCTGAATTTTGTTCAGGACATGTACAAAAGAAAGTTTCAGCGGAATAATTTTTTAAATACGTTTAGCAGAAGGAGAACTCACAGAGAGGACCGCATACTAAGGATAAACGAACGTTTTCTAGCTATAGGTAAATTTATGTAAGTGCAAGATTCAGTGGAGTAAAAAAAAATAGAAAGAAAGAAATGTCAAACACAAAGGAATGTAAGAGTAAAAAAAAAACTTATCTTTGTGCCACTATAAGATATCTTTATGTCGATTTTGTGCATAGAAAATTAAAGATAAGCTCGAGCAAAGAATTCGGGGCAGAAGAAAAACCTTATAAGTACAATTATTTGTTGTTTTCACTTTTAGTATATAAAAAAAAAACCTATTAAAATATTTGTGCTTAAAACTGTTTTCTTCAAAATTTAAGAAATTATTCACTTTATTTATTGTAGATTTCTCAAATGTCCTTAATGAAACCGAAACAACGTTTAATATTTAAATCTCACATTTTCTTTAGCGGGAGTCAAAATGACCGCTTCCGTATTTCAAGGTATACAAAAACTGCCGTAATTCTAGTATTAAACGACGAGGTGATTGTACCTTGGGACAGCCAAACATTTTGTACCTCAGGACACGTTCCAAGGTACAACATTTGCACGGTTTTTAATAATTAAGATGTGTTTAGGAACATGGAACAATGTCGTAATCTTATGTAGTCTTTAAATGCATTTAATGCTAGGTGATAATTCATAATTGATTATTCATGATTTAATTCGCTACCATGGGAAAAATATTATTATTATTATTATTTTTGTTTTTGTTTTTGTTTTCTGGTGCAAAATTGGTTTAAGTAATGGCTGTTTCCTGAATCATGAAGATTTTCGCATAAATCAACAGGATGTGTCCCAAGGTTTAATAGGATGTTGTACCTTGAGACAGCATGGAACTTTTAATTTAAATCGCTGGCAGTATTTTATTTTCAAACTGTCTGAATTTTGAAAAATATATTGCATAGAAATATGTTGGGATATTTTAATGTGACTGTGAATTTGATTGAAATAATTGACGTTAAAAATTAAAATATGAAAAGTGTCCCAAGGTACAGCACTCTCCCATATTAATCTTTGTCAATCTCACTAAGTGGTCAAGTTTTCACTAGCCAAACTAACCGTGTTAATTATATTTGTTTTTTAAAGGTTTCCATCTCTTTATTGAATGCCAAAAATGTTGTTTGAATTTGCCAGAAACAAATTCGAGCGTTAGCATTTTTTAAAAGCTTTTTTCTTTTATTTTTTCCCAATACCGTATGTAGTTTGGTAAGATTTCACATTACATTACAGTCGACTCCCGCTACAGCGCGTTCCGACTAACGCGAAATGACTATAACGCGATTTTTTCACGAGTAACGAATTTTAGAGCTAACGCGAATTTTTCGCCCACAACATGATTTCTTTTTACAAGGAAAAATAAACTTCGTTATTAGCTAATAAATATTGATTTCGTGAATGTTATTACGTCCCTTTGAGCATCACTGACAGCCAAAGTTTCCACGCCAAACTAGTCTAAGTGCATCAAATAACCATAATGGCACTTTAGTGTCACCTTCATCTAAAGTTAGAAAATGTGAAGAAAAAGAAAGTTTCTGATAAATAAATTTAAAAAGGCTAAGATTCTCGATACGCTTGAACAATTACAAAGCGTCGAAGGAAGCGTGACAATAAGTATGGGTGAAATTTCCATATGTACAATTAAAAGTCAAAACAAAAAAAATATCCGTAAAAGTTTAGAACTTAGTTTCAATATTGAAGCTTGCAGAGCAGTCTAGCAAAGTAAAAATTATGAAAATTTAAGCTACGCGCGCTCTTGCATCGTGGATTAATAAAAAGATCAGGTAGAGGAGATGTAGCCACAAATTGAAACGTTTTAAGTAAAAGGTGAAGTGTATTTAAAAATGTATTAGATAAGAATAACGATCTGATCTTGGAGCATAAATCATCACTAGTATCCTCATTTTTTAACTCGTAAATATTGCTACTGTATCTACTGTACAGTAATATTTTGTGCATCATTTTAATTTTACTGCATGCAGTGCGTACCGTGTTGTTTTATTTTATATCTTTTACTCCCATTGGTCATTCATTTTGTGCATCTTAAGTATTTCATGTTGAAAAAGTTTTTTATTTTTTAAATACAGTAAAAGGTCAGTTCCTTATAGAAGAAACTGCAATAATGGTTAAGGAATGCTTTAGAGCAGTTTGAGAGGTGTTTATAAGTGCCTAAAAGTATTTGGGATGATTTAAAAAATTTGTATGCATATATTTTTCCACAACGCGAAATTTCAACTTACGCGAGGAGTCTTGGAACGCATCCCTCGCGTAAGTCAGGACTCGACTGTACAATCATATATTATATTCACTAGTGCAAAACTTCTTGATTGAAATTCATAAATATCGTGAAGGCAAAAATGGCTTGTATCTTCTTTTAATTTTTCACCACAGATAAAGCCGTGGTGGGTATCGCTAGTATAACAAAATGTTACTATATTTGTTAAATGTGCCTTAATATAAATGCAAATAACCAATGCTGAAAAATAAAACAAGTTTAGTTTGTTTTAAAATTAAGAAAAACGTGATTATTCGGATGATATTGCTTATTAGTCTTTAAATAAACACTTGTTTACATCAACAATTTTTTATCACAAATAATACCTCTATTAAATTACTCCCCTAGAAACATTGTTAATCTTGTTAATATCGGAACAACTTGCACCATCCGTGGAAGAAATAGCCCCAAGATAGCGCAATCTTTGAAATACAACTCAAAAAAATAAAAAGTCCTGACATTAAAGAGGCACATATTACTTTAATTTAATCCCATAATAATAATACTAGAATTAAGTTCCCGTAACAGATTTAGAGCTTGTTTGAAAAACGAAACTTTTAGTCCCGCTCTCCCCTACACTTGTTTCCTTGAAACTAAGTAAATCAATAAATGAAAAGATTGTAGTAAAGGTTTCCAGATCATTAAAGATTTCTGACGCCGAAGATGTTCACATTTGAAAGAACTTACAATTATCATACTTTGCAACGAACATTCAAAAGCCGATTAACTTAGTATAGCCCCAATTAGTTTTTGAGTCATTAAAATCTACTAAACCAAAAGCCGATTAGAAGGCCTGGGGTACGTAAAGCTGCTTAATCATAACAAGCAGTTAATTTAGGAATCCCGTAAATAAGTCCCTCGCCATTTGAATAAAAAAGTATTATTATCTTTGGAATTGCGAAGACTCGAATGTTACAAGAAAGAATATTTTGCAGTTTTTTCACCTATAATTAGTCCATTGTTCAGAATGAGACATTTGTTCGTACATATTTGCTCTTGAAGCCAGGAATTTCAAACTTGAGCAATTAATTTTCATATATTTGAATACCAGAAACCTTTATGTATTTTCGTATAGAGTATCAAATTTCTATTATATATATATATATATATATATATATATATATATATATATATATATATATATATATATATATATATATATATATATATATATATATATATATATATACATAAACTGCTCTATTTTCTAATTTCAGTCTTTATATAAATTTCAACCTCATTCATTATCTTGAAGCTTCATAAATAACTCCTAATTATTCATACAACAAACACTAATTTATTTATTAACTAGAGTAGTATTCATCCTCGTTTTCAGGATTTTAAAATACACCTCAATTTAAGTAAAAATTTGCATTGATTTGTGTTTTTTCCTTGTTCGAGAACACCTGAAAAAAATTTCATTCAACAAAAATATCAATCATGAATTTAAGTTCAGGCTGCATTAAGCTTGTAAAATAAAAAACTATATTTGAATTTCATATTATCAGTTAATTCATAAGACTTATTTTTTCTATTGAAAGCTTTTGTTTTATAAAATTAGTATTAATATGCATACATTAAGAAAATTAGATGATTAAAATAAACACACCAATTTATAAGAGAAACAATTTATTGCTGAAACATATATCACAGAAAAATACATTATAATAGAAAAACGAGATCATAACCATGAAGTTCGGGAAGTTGCCTGTAGAGATAAAAGAAATGTATGAAGACAAATAATTAATTAAATGCCTTGAAATGATAAAATATAAAAAGGTGGAAAGGAGAAGAAAATCAATTAACTTTTTGAAAATTTCTTTCTCTCAATTTTTTTCCCTCTTGAGAGCTTGTTAATTATCATGGATTATATCCCCAACAATATTTGCCTTTCAGAAAAGTTTTCTCAGAGCCTTTGTATCATTACAATTATTCAAAATTTGAGAGGGAGTGTCTTTTGTTTTATAAATTTTATTTCAACTTCTATAAAGACTAAATTAAAATGAAAATTGTGTTTCAATATTTTGATTTTTCAACTGTAAAATATTGTCCGAACAGGTTCTAGACTGAGATGACAAAGTCCAGTGTTGCATCAGCTGCTGAATTGTGAACGGAGATTTCGTGCACTTATTGATAAATTTAAACACTATTTTAGTATGATAACTGGCTCACCTTTTCTCCCAATTTAAAGGTGAATATGAAGTACGTCAAGAAGTATTTCGTACAACCGCTTTTTTTTTCTGGTATAGTAATTCAATATGCTGGGCCTTATATTATTCAAGATATAACAATAATTGTATACTACCATTACGTTGATATTTAATTGGCTGACTTTTGAGATACACAAGGATTTTGGATAAAAATACACTGATTAAGAAGGTAATACAACCCATATTCAAAATAATAGAATACTTTCCTCTTTTCAGAAAAAAAGTTTATTCTAACCAAATATGAGGGCAAATTAGGTACTTAAATGAACGTGCATCCTTTGTTTGACATTAAAGTGTGCATTTCAGCTCAAATATACTTAGTTAAAAATAATCTTCGACAGAATAATCCTAAAATCTGTAGTGATGAAGATTTTCATTGAGTCAAAAAATTAGAATTCAAATTGAAGGGGGTAAAAGACTTTCAAAAGGAACAATATCAATATTAGAACGCGTCATTTATTGTTGGATTTTCAAGGCTTTAATCCTTTCTCACTCTGATTCTACCACCTGTTTACATTAATCGTTTCTGACAGTTTCCACATCCTCTTCATTGTGGCAACGAGCTCATTTTTGTTGGCATCTTGAACCGCTCTCTTTACACTCTAAAAACAATACCTCTGATTTCAAAGGCAAAATTGGAGCATTTTTACATCTGAAGTTTAGAGGCAAACTTCTTAGGATTAGAGGCAAAAATGCCTTTCTTTCTGCCTCTGAAGTAAAGCGGCACATCGTACCTTTGGAAATTCAAAGGCAAAAATGTCTTTTGTTTTTGCCTCTGAATTTTAGAGATATATTGTACCCTTAAATATTGAAGACACAATGTGATTCTTATTTATTCACATGTTACTTTATTGCCGCACGTGTCTCTTAAGAATTTATCACATTAAATAGCCTGTATACATAATTGAATTCATTCAATTTTAATTTAAAAATAATTTTTGAAAATGCTGATTTAAAAATTGGAATTCAACAAGTTATTTCAAAATGAAACCAAGATTTTTACATCTATTTTCAAAACAGTTCATTTCAGAATAATAGCAATTTTATTTAAAAAAATAATGGAAATAATTTCATTTTAAGAATTTTGCCCCTGGTTAAAATTTAAAACTATTAACATTTTTTAAATATAAACCCATTATGAGGATGCACAGTATGATTTTAATTTATCACCAAATATCCAGCCAACGAAACTGAAATAGTTCAAACAAGAACATTTAATAAAAACTACGTATTTGGTGTAAAATGAATTCCGTTATATTGTAACAAGTTCAGTAAATATCTTGCGATAAGCAAATATTTTATGATACATGTAAAGCCATATAAAAATTTATTGCTTTAACATAACAGTTTTTAATGTAATAATTGCCTTAAATTATAGAGTAATTTCAAGCTTTTATGTGCAATTCTGTAGTTTCAAATGTATTATGAACTTGGCAAAAATTTAGTCAGTATGTATTTAGTCATTAATTACTGTTCATTCCATGCAATCTCAATAACAATTGTTGGATTTTTTTATTAACAACTTAACAGATTTTAAAACTGTGGAAAAAAAACACAGGTACATACATGTAAAATATTTTTTATTCAAATACAAATTACAGAAAATAGATAAGAAAACAATAAAATTTACATAAATTATGAAATAGCAACAGTCACTGAAAGGAGATGTTTGGAAGAGAAGGTTTTAAGAAAAATTGATGCTTTAATAAAATGTTTTGAAGGAGTCCCACAAATTGTCCATAAGATGCTAGGAAATTAAATTTAAAATGAAGTATATTCCCCGCAACGAAACGGCTGCTGCCTCCTCTAGTGTGCAGTCTTTTTCTATATAAATTACTTGCCCTGCTGTGGACGTAATGCAAGGCCTCTCTCCAAAAAAAATTCTAGGCCCAAGTCTCCTGGAGTCATCATTTAGTGCAATCTAAAGAAATAAAGTACAATGTAGTATGTAATGTATACAATGCAATATTTTGTAAATTTAAATATTTTCAGACATAAGATTACAAATATTACTTTAGGATGTAATTACTTAGAATGTCCCCATTATATGAAGAAAGGCATCTGTGAAATTTGGACATTCCCCTGGGTGTTATAAAAAATAAACCATCCTTGAACCCCAATTCATTCGTAGTTTAAAAAAACAAATCGTTCAGCAGTTAAGATTTGGCTTTAGCAGTTTTTACTAAATTTCCTTTAGCCACTGCCCAAAGGTGAATGTGAGCCAGTTGATTTCAAAGACAAATGTGGATATTTAAAAGATGATGTAAAACATAGTCAACTTCCCTTTATTAGAACGTTTCATCACCAAAGCACTTGCATTTTCTATTTCGTCATGATATAGCATTATGACTACTGGGTTGGTGTGATGTTTGAGAAGTACTGGATATTACTGATACCTCAATCCACAAAAAAAAATCCATTCTCAACTTCAGTTTAAAAAGGCTTACAAAAATAGTTATAATAATCAACGCTTTTCCTTAAATTAGAAAGTAGTCGCTTTAAAGGTATGAAATATCCTTTAGAGCTGCCATTACTCAGCAAACATTTCTCAGGTTTAATGGAAAGCCCTAACTTGAAATGAAGTTGCTCGCGTGAGTAATTAGATTGCATTAGGTGCAATAAAATGTCAGACCCACAAAGGTCTAAAACATCTTGCACTTTTGACACAACAGTGTCTATCAAGGATTGAGTTGCCCTATGCTTACCCTCTAATTCGATGCAGAGTTCTGTGATTATGTCAATTAGTTATTGCTACTAACGCCACGAGGATCAATTTGGTCATCCAAAAATTTGTTAGACAGATTTTCATTAACTGATACATTTACATATTTATCACAAGTTCTAAAATGCAGATTATACAAGCCTTTACAGTAAAATTTCACAATGCAGTTTCCACACTGAAAAAAATTCTGCTTCTTGTGAAACTTTTTCAAGTGCTAGTAATAAGTCCTGAAAATAGAATGTTAAAAAGTTCACATGGATCACATTTATGAATCTTACTGACATTTTTGCTCACCTCTGAATCTACACAAAGAGGAAGTTCTTCCTTAGCAGAAAAAAGCTTGTGCTTGCGCTGGTGTTCATATCTTCAAGAGTGTTTGTCGCTGCTGAAGGTACAGCAGTGTTTGCAGCAGCTGAAATAGAAATTTAAAAACAAATATTGAAATCTGAAGATAATTCTTTTAGTTAGCATTGTAAAGCTTCACAGAATAATTTAGAAATAATTTTATTTTTTTAAATATTTACTCCAAAATTATAAATATTAAGTTGTGATAAATTTTGTGTTTGACTTTTTCAATTCTTATTATATTTATGCTGTGTATACACATTTGTTTTAAAGATAAAAACTTGAAAGTGAAAATATATATGTATTAAGGGTTGTACAAAATAACTTTTTTAGAACATATATTTTGAGGTAGTCCAAAAATGAATCGGTCATTTAGAAAAGGGGTTTAACTCCAAAATGAGTTATCATAGGAGTTAACCCCTTTTCAAAATGACCGACTGCAATGGTGGCATACTTTGAAAAGGAGTTTATGACAAGGCCAAGGAAGGGTGTAGCAACAATTGTGATATCTGCTCATTTAGCTGGAAAAAAATATGATAAAATGGTTTTGTAATAAAGTGTAACATGGAACGGAGAGCGAAGGAGGGTGAAGCGAATTAATTAAATTAGTTTAGCCACACACACCAAAATGAAATGATTTTGGAGTCTTTTCTCAAATCAAGAATTTCTATGTAATAAGTTTTAAATAATAAAAAGGAAAAGGTTTCATATATGTACACGTTCAAGGTTGATTGTACTTTTTTTTTTAGTGGATTGGGTAATACCTCACACATTTAGAATTGATGCATTCTCGCAACAGTGGTTTTTTTTTTGGGGGGGGGGGGAGGCAGAAGGATAAAATAATTTAAGTTTACCATTGAATAATTTTTAATTTATTTCTTTTTTACGTAAAAAAAGTTTTAAACCATGTTTTCAAAAGAGAAACACATACGCAAAGCCTATTTGAAAGAAATTACTTTAAATTGCCATGGGAATAATATTGCAGTAGGCAGTCAGTGTAAACCAATCGAGAAAAGTCACAAGTTTCGCATTTAAGGGTGACATATCATAATTTGTTCATTCATTCTTCTTTTAATACAAAAAATTATTTTCCTGTTTTAATAATCTCTTGCTTTGAACAATATGAAAATGTTTCCAAGTAATAACGTGCATTATAATACCATTTAGACGAAATTATGTATGGTATAGTTGTTAACTGGCTTAAAATGTTAAAAAAGATGTCCTCCACCCCCCCCCCTCCATTTCTGGTAAGTTATTATGTAACATTTCTTAAATTTAAAGCATATTATTCGGGTAGAAGGGCTCTTTAAAACAATTTAAAGTAGTCTATAGCAAGAATTTTTTTTAGAAGAAATTATATGGGAGGAGGGGGGGGGGGGCGTTTTACTTTTCTGGGCCCCGCCAAAAAATTTTCTCAGCATCCACCCCTGCACTCTTACTTCCTTTAACTTGCATACTGATTGAAAGACAAAAAATATATTAAGGATTAATGGACGCCGGGAGGGTTTACAAGAGCCTCCCGCTGACTTTTGAAAATAAATTATTTCTAAAAAAATCAATCAATATCAATTTGTAGTATTTTTTTTTAAATTTAAAAACAATACTAAACTAATAAATTTAAACAAAAGGCAAGCTACAAAATACTTAAAAACTGCAACGCTTTTATTTCTCGCTTTTCAAAATAAAATTTTATGAACTAAAAAAAGACAAATTACAACACACTTCACACTAATCACAGAAAATATTTTCATTCTTTTGTGCATGAGCTCCAGTATATGGGGTGCATTTTTACGACCTGGATTTAAAAATTAAATAAAGCTAATTCAAAAAGTAAAGTATTTGAAAAATGCAAAATATACAATATGAAAAATATTAATCTGGTATTAACATAATGCTGACAAGCAGTGCACTTTTACCATCTCTCCCGCTTCTAAAAATAAAATAAAAGACTATAAATTAAACCAAACATGAATTTAAAAAAAAAAACGGAAAACGTATTATCATCCAGTTTAACTAAATAAAGGAATAAAATATCAACAATAAAAATAAATTTAAAAACTAGCAAAAAAGTTCATCGCCGTTAGACCCCCTGCTGCATATGAGTCTGCCGTTAAAAATACTATATGGTTGCAATAAAAAAAAAAAAAAACCGGAATCATTTGCACGAAATGTTTGAGAATTGCATTGCATACTACAAAATATAAAAGTACTATTCGTACTCTTGGTCTCACTAGCTTAAATTTTATAGATTGTTAATAAGGGAGTGAACGGAAAATGTAATGAATTCATGAAACTTATTCATTTAAAAAAAAATGCATAAACAAAAGTACAAAACAAAACATTCTTACTTACTTGTTTCGTTCCACGTAGTAAGAAGCTCCTTTGCCTTAATCGATAAGTCATCTCCACTCCAATCTCTTTAAATACAATAACAATTTTCAGTGCGGCAGATCTAAATCAACGGTTGTGCAAATAAAATTTAATAGTTCGTTGAAAATTTCACTTCCATCCATTTTAGGTGCTCAACAAAAACTTAGTCAGCATGTACACGATGGCGGACATGCAAACCAAACCAAAATCAAACTTAGCTGCGGAAGTGAGTGGAAGTGACGGATTACACCACTTTTGCGCATGCGTGTTTAAAGCCGTAATACTGATAACTTAAGTCTGGCAATTATGGAGGCACAGAAAAGCGTGATTGTTCATTCGTGCCTCTTAGGAGAGTGTAAAAATCGTTTGTACCGTAGACGTTTGGAGTGCCTGATAGTTTAACGGGCAAAACAGCTGTGTACCTTTTAAACAAAGGAACTTGACGGTATAATACGTTTGTGCCTTTTCTTTTCACAGGCATTGTTTTTAGAGTGTAGATTTGACGGTACCACAAATTTTTGATCTTATTCATGGTAGAGTTGCTTGACCAGTTTAATACCGAAATATATCTTTCTGTTTAAAATCGATGAGTCGCTTTAGAAATGTGACACGGAGTAGAATCTTGCTGAAAAATGAAATGGGTCACAAAATGTGTAACTGCTGTGCCTCAGATAAAGTATCATGCAGTATTATTGATAAACAGCGAAAATGACGCATTTTTTTATTTTAAGACATATAAAACTTACCAATTTCCAGCAGCCCTCATGCACCCACAAACCAAGAAAAATGCGTCAAAGTGGAGAAAACGTCTTTCACAAGATTTCTCATACACTTTTCTTTTTAAACGTCAAACCCAAACACCTTTAATTTTTTTTTTTTTTTTGTTCACAGATATTTCAAAAAAAGATTCATCACTGAATATACTTTTCCAACATTGTTGCCCCCGTTTGAGCTTCTCTTTGCTCCAGATGAGCCGTGCACGTTTCTGCTTCATATTTATCTTTGGTCTTACTTCGTAGATCTGCTATTAAAACTTCAGTTTATGCAACCGTCCAAGTGTGTAGTTGACGTGGATAAGAAAACTATACATTCTGTGTCAACACTTATGGACGTAAGAAGCATTTTTCAACGATTATTTTGGACAATTTACTTTAGTTTGGGTTCATCTCTGCCATGTGTTACAACTTTTCTACCTTATTTACTTCGGTTCCTTTTTAGTATGTCAGTCCTTCCTTATTCCTTTAAAATCTTACATATAATAGATTGTAAAACGTTCATTTGAATTGAGTTGGATAATTTTTTTCTAACTTTAAGAAATGATACAATATGTAACTTCGTTTTTTCCCTATTTATCACCTTGACGTCCCATTTTGAGCAATAAAAGGCTTTTAAACGAGCGTAAAATTTTCCGGGCGCCAAGCTCCCTGCTTGGGACAAACTATAGGGTAACAGGTATGCAAATATTTTCACTAATTTTTAAAATTCACATTGAATGAATAGACTATTCTAATTTTTTGACCCGTATAAATAACCTATCTATTTTTTAATGCGTTAATAATTCATAAATTGTGAAAAAAATATCTGAAAAGGTGTTTAAATTGATTTACCCATTCATGAATAACGAGTTTTAGTCTTTTTAATTTGTATGCGTTCATTTCTCCCGACTCAGGGACCAGTTTTATTCAAACAGTTCTGATATTCTATTATTTTGAATTTGGGTTGTAGCAAATTTAAATACTGGTAATGGAAAAAAAAATTACAGAGATAACAGCACTTCAATGATACAGGGAAACCTAATATATATATATATATATATATATATATATATATATATATATATATAACAATACTGTTTATAATAATAAACCTGTCTATAACAATATTTTCTTTGGTCCCAACAAAATTCTCATTTATCCCATATATATTAACAAGCGGCATAAAGCGATAATCAGATTTCAGATGCACCTAATGATAATTTATGTATCGTTTTCAAAAAAAAAAGAAAAAATCAAATTTTTTCAATTATTACTGCTTACTTTATCTTAAATGCCACATCCCAAACATAAGGTAAGAAAAGATGGAAGCACAAAGCTGAGAAATGATTTTAGGACAAATAGTGGAAATACTAAAATCTAATCGATCAATATTGACAATTTAGGTAGTAAAAGTAAAGGGGACAACCAAGGAAAATAAACGAAAAAATTGCAAAATTGACCAAACGTTTACTACGTAAGGATAATCCTAATGCACATCCACTTTTGTATAGTCATAAACACTCGAAATTAGAGAAGCGCTCATAAGCGAAGCGCTCAAAATTAGCGAAATCAGCAAAATTATGTATCGTCATAAACACTCAAAAATAAATTTATATCAAATTATGTGAGAAAATCATTTACTTCTACTCTCAACAGGTGTAAGGTATACATTAAAAAAAAATATTTTGACAAAAATACTTGAGTGAAAATCCAAAAGTAGGCTATTTTATACCCATTTTACCTCACCTGACCCTAGTGTTTTACGTCCGACATCGAAATGCACAATAAGTTATGCTGAGCCAATAATTTTAAAGCTACATACATGTATTTTTGTGTACAAAGCAAGATTTTCAATCTCCCTGACGTGACCTATTTTCACTTTGTAACAAGTGAATATTTTTTATTAAATTCTAGGTGTCGGACGTAAAAATTTTTTACGTCCGCCAGGGCCGCGCCGTCCCTATGTGCAAGGTCGTGCGAAGTACGACGGCGCGAGAGCCAAAAAAGCGCCGAGTTCTACCAATCAAAAACGCTCCAAATGAAGGGAGAAAAATTCTAACCAAAAAAGTAAAATTGAGTTCTTCATTATATTTTATGGTGGTGGTCATATTATACTGCTCATTTACACAATTAATTCGTCTCGATGAAAATGCAAACGGAAAAACTATTGAATTTGACTCTATTACACAAAGTTGGGCATACGAGGCGTAAGAAATTTGCTATCATCCCTTTTGATTAAGGTGAAAAAACAACGTAAATAAAGCACAAATATTCGAGAAAATACAACATATAGCTATTTCAAGGCTACAATGGAGCCTCTTCATCAGTGCAAAAAGCTCACCAACACAACCAGAAGTTGCGAGAGAACTGACAAAAAACCAGGTGGACACCGGTATTTATACCAAAGAGAGCCAACCAATAAGAATACAGGAACATGACAGCAAACAACCAATCAGCGAACAGCATGTACGCTACCGGGCTCAAAGCAAGGCAAGAGACAACCAATCAGAAGCCAGGAGACAAAAAGAGTGCGAGACACCAAAGAAACAGGAAAGGCAATTATAGAAATTGCTTCCAAATATCATGAAAAAATGGAGTGCTGGAAAAATCATTGACAAGAGAATGAGAATTTTTTCCAAATATGGTAAGCTTCCCAGAAATCGAGGTCATAAACCGAAGAACATTTACAAATAGTCTTTGCAGATGAAAAATCAAAACAGTGACCAGAAGTCCAGCAATGCTGAGCGATGGAAGAACGAGCAAGTTCTTTATGTTTAACATAGTTTTCGTGCTCTTTCAGAGCCTTTCTCAATTGCCTTTCCTGTTTCTTTGGTGTCTCGCACTCTTTTTGTCTCCTGGCTTCTGATTGGTTGTCTCTTGCCTTGCTTTGAGCCCGGTAGCGTACATGCTGTTCGCTGATTGGTTGTTTGCTGTCATGTTCCTGTATTCTTATTGGTTGGCTCTCTTTGGTATAAATACCGGTGTCCACCTGGTTTTTTGTCAGTTCTCTCGCAACTTCTGGTTGTGTTGGTGAGCTTTTTGCACTGATGAAGAGGCTCCATTGTAGCCTTGAAATAGCTATATGCTGTATTTTCTCGAATATTTGTGCTTTATTTACGTTGTTTTTTCACCTTAATCATATTGTAGCACAAAGCTTATATGATAATTTTTCATTTATCATCCCTTTTGGTTCGTGAGGTGAATGTGCAATTGTAATTTGTGCAGAGTTGTTGTCTTTTTGTTTTTTAATTCCTGTTAATTCCACTGCTTCATCTTATCATACATAAAAAATACGGTAAGCACATTTGCATATTATTTAGATGTGGGTAATATTTATATATTGTAGACAATAATTTAGGTTAACTTTTTAGTTTCGAAAAGTAACGACTTGACCATAATTACTCGATTCTCCTCTCCCCCTTTATTTCTTTAACTATTTGTGCATATTTTTTTTTCTTTCTTTAAAGCTTTGGGGAGACTATGTATTTGTTTTTGATATTAAATTTAATGCCTTTTTAACGGTTCCGTATTTTTTTATTTTCGATTTTACTGGAAATGATTTCAGTTTCAGATTTTAAGGGGGAATATCATCTACGTCAATTTCTAAATTTCTTCGGTATTCCCTTGCCATTATTTGACAGGCATAAAACTTTGAATCTATCAACTAGAGATTAGAGAGATATTTGGAGCGGGGGCTCCAAATTAAAAGCATTAAAAGTATATACTTATTTATTTATTATTCCTTTCTCAAGTGTTTCAAATACTATTTGTTTAAGTACATTTAACTTTTTAGTATTGTGTCTTAGCTCGTTTTAGTAAGACAAGTAGTCCTGTCACTCAATAAATTCTCACCTCCGATACATAAACATGAAATGCCATTCCTCATTAACACGTGGCAGTAATGACATCAAATTTTATTTTCTGTGACACAAGGGAGCCCCCTTGTTTATTTTCAGCCACAGTTGAAGTTGTGAGATTTTTGTGGAAAAAGAAGATAATAAAAAAAAGGAGTGAACGTGTTTTCATATACCTAACGTATGCAGATTGTAGCAATGAAGAATTTTTTTTCAAATGAAAAATGTATTTATTAGACCTATATTAATGGAAAGATCCTCACCTCCGTGAATCTCACCTCCGTGACATACCTTATCAGTGTCATTTTCTCTGAGGTGAGTTTCTGATGGAGGGGAAATACATCACTAATAGGCATTCTACCAAAATTATAAATTGCCAGTTTATCTTCAAATTTAATAAATACTATTTTTTAACATACAGTTGAAACTACTAATAAAGCCGTACTTTAATTAAGAGAGTTTAATATTATATTCCAAGTAATCATTAAAGTAGCTGATTGTTTGCATAATTAACAAAATTACTACTTTGATATTAAATTGGCTTCGATTTTTAAACAATAAAAGTTTTTTATTTTTTCTTTTATTTCCTTTTTTTTATGAGTAAAATATTTGGAACTCAGCTGGGCCATTGTTTATGGTTACTTCTAGTAGGTAACACTTTCATTTAAGTGTTACCTACTAGAAATGATATGAAAAAAATGATATGAAAAAAGAAAGCAAAAGGTATCAAAATTGAAAAATATTTGCGATCAAAAGTTACGTTTTCTGGAGAATGACCCGTGTACAAATTCAGATGTTTTTCCCCCCTTTAGTGTTTGTGTGTTTTTGTGACAGTAGTGGCATAGTCATGAGGGGAGGGGGCACGCAATTTTCGTTATAGATATGGTAATGCTTCATATGGAAATAAGATTTTGTTGAGCAATCACGATTGCTTGTTGTTCTCACTTGACTGTTTTTGGCGTTCCTATGATTTTATTTTCCCACCGCCACCCTCCGCACCATCACCGTCGACCGGCACCTCACGATGCTGCTTCTCTAGCGAAAACCGTCTCCAGGTTGCATCCATGTCCTACACACACGCGCATACATACACAACTACACAGACACACATAGACCTACACACATACACACACACAAGCACATACGCACACGCATACATACAGACACCTGCACACATACACACAACTACCCACACTTTCATGCCAGCACACAGACACAAACACACATGCCTACACACACATACATATACCCCCTACACACAAAAACACATACCCTCCACACACAAACACACACGCCTACATACACACACTCGTGATTACCAAAAACATAATTTGAATTCAAGATGTCAAAATTCAAATGATTATTATTATTATCATTTTTTTGTACTTTTTGTGTGTTTGTGTGTAACAGTAGTGGAATTGTCATGGAGGGGGGTACGAAATTTTCTTTATCGAAGTAATACTTCATGTTTAAATAAGTATTTGAAAAAAAAATTTTTTAGTCTTTGTGTGCGTGTGACAGTGTTGGCGTAACCAGGCAAGCGGCATGCAGTTTTCATTATCATTTGTAGTAATACTTCATACTTTCATACTCCATGTGGAAATAACGTTTTTTTTATTTACCCTATTGGAAAAAAATCCTAAAACCAGTATCCAAATGATACCGGACCCAGTATGATTTGTACCGGAAAAAAGAAAATTATACCGGAAATTTAAATTCCGGTATGAAATCTTACTGGAAATTTTGAAACCGGTATCAATTTATACTGGAAATTTCAAAACCAGTATGAATTTAATCTGGATTTTTTTATACCGGTTTTCAAACATACTGGAAATTTTGAAACCGGTATCAATTTATACTGGAAATTTTGAAACCAGTATCAATTTAATCTGGATTTTTTATACCGGTTTTTAAGCATACTGGAAATTTTGAAACCGGTATCAATTTATACTGGAAATTTTGAAACCAGTATCAATTTAATCTGAATTTTTTAATACCGGTTTTTAACATACTGGAAATTTTGAAACCAGTATTAATTTAATCTGGATTTTTTAATACCGGTTTTTAACATACTGGAAATTTTGAAACCAGTATCAATTTAGTCTGGATTTTTTAATGCCGGTTTTTAAACATACTGGAAATTTTGAAACCAGAATCAATTCAATCTGGATTTTTAATAGTGGTTTTTAAACGTACTAGAAATTTTGAAACCTGTAACTAACCACACTGGAAATTTAAATGCCAGTATGAAATCTTACGGGGGAATTTTGAAACGAGTATCAATTTAATCTAGATTTTTTAATACCATATTACCCCGAAAAGCGAGGTTGACCAGCATGCCGGAAATTTGAATCTTTCGGCATGCCAGATAATTTAAGGTTTATTTTGCAACAAAACTAAAGTTAATTTCCCCATACAGTTCCTATCAAAAAGCATACCATTGTTACACTCGCTCACAGGTCACTAATATATTAGTCTAGTTTCATTTGTATTAAAAAAAGGTTAGTGTTTTTTATATGAATCTCATAACACTTATGATTTTCATACATTTAAAGGGGACAATTAATTTGACATGCAAATCCTGCATTAGATTATTATAAGCATAAGTTTGCAATTTCATTATCTTTTGAGAAAAGTATGTAAGGGAACATTTTTGCACTAAAATTACAATCATAATATAATCTTTGTTTCCTACATTTACTGAATGCAAAAGAAATTAGTGAAAAAAACCATACAATGTTTACATACTGTAAAGACTAAGGCAGCTTAAAAACATTTCATGGTCATTAATTATACTATGTTCAGTGTCAAAATGTGTGTATATATTTTCTAAAATGCCTAACAGTTGCAAAGAGCAAGCAACTTCTGACATTCTCTAAAAGCAGTGATTTAGTAAAAAATGTTAGGATGAGTGTTTTAAGAGTCAAAAAACCAAACCCAGTGGCATGACATCTTATGAGGGTCAAGGCCTACTGTACCCATCTCACTCCTCCTGACCAAGGTCTCTTGGGAGCTAGGCAGATGTTCCTGTTAAGAGGTCAGCCTAATGCAAAACTCCCAGGGTTTAGTTCCCAAGAATGCTTCGTACTCATTTTATTGACACACTGAAGGGATGAATGGCTATATATCAATTCGGATATATATCAATGTATCGGATATTTTCCAAAATATGATGATTTTTTTTTTTTTTTTTTGAACCCTGATTAGGGCCCTCCACTCTTTCATTCCCCCAGGGCCTCCACATTTCCAAATCTGGCCCTGGATGAAAAAACTAAACTCAGATCAGTCAGAAATGCTGCTGATAGGCTAAGGTGCACAAATGCACAATGTGTACTTCAAATCGAGAGAATTCCGCAAGTGTTTCCGAACACATTTACGGATTGATCATGCACTTTACTGGAGAAAAAGGGTTGACCTTAGACTGATAATTATAAAACTGAAGAAAAATATTATTGTAGCAAAAAAATTAATGATTATTATATAACACTAATGTTTATGTCATACCTCAGATACCACTTATTTCATTCCATAGTAATATGCCTTTTAAATTCAAACGTAAACAATTTCATGTTAGATTCGTCTTCCTAATGACTATAAATAAAGCAGGGTCAAAATGATTTTATGAAAACGTATTAGCAGTAAAATCAGGTTTCACGATTCAATTTGTCGCTTTACTCTGTCACTGTGGTTCAGTTCTTAACATCAATGCCATTGCAAAAGTATGTGAAATGTTTCGCTTTTCAGGTCTTCGTGATTCAATTTGTTGCTTTACTTTGTCATTGTTGTTCAGTTCTTAACTTCAATGCTTTGCAAAACTAAGTGACATGTTTTGCAATGAGAATTGTCCAATAAATTCATTTAGTCTACGTGGAATAACATAATACAGTGAAGCACAGTTTATACGTTTCCCTTTTATACGTTTTAATTAATAATACATTTTTTAAATTGGTCCCTGGAGAGTCTAATATACATTAACCTTTACCAAGTATATGTTTTTTCATTTGTACGCTTTTTTCATAGTCCCTTCAAAAATGCATAAACGGTGCTTCACTGTATATACAAAAATGTGGTTGGAAAAAAACTTCAGTTTTTACACATTGCAGTTAGTAAAGCTTGACCACGAACAGAAGGCGGATGACCTTGAAGTGAAACATTGCATCATTTGTAATTGGTAGAATCTGCCAGAAAGCACCAAATAATAAGAGGCATGGTTTCGCTAATCCTATCTTCCAAAATATTAACAAAAAACCTATTACAAATGATACAAATGACGGATGTTTTTGCATCAAAGTCATCCGTCTTCTTTTTGTGATCAAGCTCTAGCTGGGCTGTGGAGTTGGAGTGGTTTTTTGGTAAAAGAGGTTGAGTCAAAGGTTTAAAATTTCAAGAGACAGTTGGTAATTTTCTCTGAAAATTCGCAGCTCTGCCAGTATTTGAGGAATCACAGCTGGAGTCAGACTAATTTTGGGTAAAGGAATCGGAGTCTCTAAAAATCCTGGAGTGGGAGTAAGACATTTTTCCTCCGACTCTACAGCCCAAGTAAGTAGGGAGCTTAATTTTTTGTAAGTATTATGGTTAAGGGAAAACCTTTCGACAGAAACATTGGCTTTGCAAAGGAATTTTTTTAAAAGAAGAAAATCATAATACCTCACTACATACACAGTTGAAAATTTCTGGGTTTTCAGATACAAGACTTTGAATGACTTACAATGACATGTATATGACTGAAAAGTGGTTTTTTAAAATCTAAACAAATTTTATCAAAAGTTTGACTCTGTGCATTATTTATAGTTATTGGGAAGGCTAATCTAACAGGAAATTGTTCACGTTTGAATTAAAAGGCACGTTACTATCGGATAAAATAAGTGGTATTTCGAGGATAAGTATCAATGTTATTATTAGCATTTTTTTATACATTAATATTTTTCTCCAGTTTTATTACTGTCAGTGTTAGTTCAACTCTTTTCTCCAGTAAAGTGCATGATTACACCGGAAATATGTTTGGAAACACTTACAGAATTCACTCGGTTTGCAATTCACGGTTTACGGCGTGCGTTTGCGCGCCTAATCCTATTGGCAGCATTTCTGACCGATCTGCGTTTAAATCTTTCATCTAAAGACTCCTAAGTCCACTGCTCTCTTCTTTTAAAATTATATTCAAGTGATTAAAAACACTCATTCTAAAATCAAATTCTAACGCTAGACATCTAACGCTGAGTCTGCAGAACGTAAACAAAGATCGTACGTAAACAAAGCGGGTTGTTGCCAACGGAGAGAGAAAAATAAAGGCTCGTTTTGCGCCACGCGTTTCCATTTGAAATTAATTTTGTATGAATCAAACCGTGGAATGGAATGTTTTACCTTTTTCTTTAGTATTGCTAATCACCGCAAGGTAGCGTATTCGAGCATTGGAGCTGCGAATAACTTTTGATTGCGCAATAGCTTTTCGGGTCAAGTAATCTACTGAAAAATCAACGCAACGTATGATGATGAAAATTGGCACAAAATTGATTTACATCCCAGCGGTTTGCATAACGAAGTTTTTTTTTAATTTGTATTCGTCCTAGATTTTCTAATATTTAATAATTTATGAATCATTTTTCACTCCTAACGAATCAGTTTCCGACTTAAATGAAGTCAACTCAACCTAACACAGAGCCATGCGGTCGATTTGTTTACATTGTTGCTTCATGATTTGCACGTTTTTTTTTTTTTTTTTTTAGTTCATTCAATTCAGTATGTCTCTTTCGAAAAATTTTTATTATTTTTTTCTTACTATTATTTCTAGCAATTTTTTTGTCGTGTAATTTCTTTACTAGTGTTGCGCTGTCCTTGTTTTATTCTTTAAGGTGCTAATATAAAGTTAATTTTTTTTTAAATATTTGTTAATTTTAAGCTTTGTTCTTTTTAATTTTTGTCTGAGTTAATTCTAGCATATTAAATAAGTCCCCGAGAACTTAACCATATTAATTTTCGTCGCTAGAAAACGGGGAAAAAAAATCTTACATTTCGCTCACAAGCAATTTTTGTTACGTTCCTTTTATATTTTTTAGGTAAAGCCCTTTTTCTTTTATTTGTTTCATTCGGTTTTTTTTTCACATTTATTTATTTTTGGGGGATATTTCTACGGTGTTTTTTGTATATAGTCAAGTAAAATTTATCGCCAAACATTTTTGCATGATTTACACAAAAATAAAACCACAGTTAAGTAGCAGTAACTTTTGTACAGAAGTAACTGTACCTAAAAGAAACAAGTTAAGCAGAATAAGGCTAAAAATTCAAATGTATAGAAATAAGAAAAATTACAAATTGGTCAATGTTCAACTACAGTAGACTCGGACAAATGAATTTCTTTCGAAAAGAAATGCTATTTTAATAAATTTTTGTATTTGAAATGGGGAAAAACTATTTTTAAATTCTTTATCAAATGAAAGTAGAGTGTTTTTACATGCTACGTGTAGTAACATGTGCTGAACATTATGTCGGGAAGGATGTACTGTACTCTAAATGAAAATCATTACTTGCTAAATATCTCTGTCAAAGTGACTAGTGTGAGCTAGTGTTTAACTAACTCACAGAGGGAAAAGCGCTTAGACAGATTATTTATTTTGCGAATCACTTCTACAAATATTTTGCATTAGTTTCTGTCTTAATTTTCTTTTTCTGGAAAAAATTTGGATAATAGTAGTTCTACTTACTGTACACATCAGTAAGGAAAATGAGATGTGTGTTATAAAAACAAATAGAAAATATCCATGACTTAATTTATAAGTAACTGGAAATAGGACATGTTAACAAATCAGAGAACTAGCTAAAACGTGCAAAGTAAATAGACAATTACACCATAGGTTGCGCAGTTTTCAGGCCACTGTTAGATTGTTGTGTGGACTCTGATTTTCGTCACTTCATTTTTTAAAAAAAGGTTTATTTTACTTATTTTTTGTCTTGGGTTCTTCTCCCCATATAAGCAGAAAATTCTCTCAAGAATACTCTGGACTCTGCTGAATTCATACAGTTTTTCCATTCCAGAATCTTGGAATTCTGTTAAATGATTGTTCTGAATTATTGGTCATGATTTTTTAACAGGCATCCAAAGATAAATTTTTTGTCGATGCAGTATAAATGTATTGTTAATGGGTATTTATCAATAAGTCTGCTAGTAGAGGTTTTTTTGCCCTACTGAGCATGCATGAACGGATACAAGGGAGGCACTCTATAAGCAATTTTTCGACATTAAAGTTTCAAAACTATTTTTTAGTTAATCTGCCAAAAATTTTATGGAACTTTTAATCAGAAGATTTTTGGAATAATTTCAAACTTGAAGTCTTAAAAATGCGATTTTAAATCATCTTTGGTAATGTTTAGGAGAAGGCTTTGGTGAGGGAATGAAGTTCAAGCTCTTTCCTCTGTTAATTTTTCAAAACTGCAGTCCCAAAAGGACTATTTTAAACGATACTGGATTATGGTGAGGGAGAGGGTTCATAGGCTTGCCATTTTTCCAAAATTGAAGTTCTAAAGCGCAATTTGTTCCCTCGAAGGATTCCTGAATCCGTCCTTGCTGCTGAGGGTGTTTCTTAGATTCAGCCAGATTATCATTCAAGTGTCGGAACTCTACTGTCTGCGTTAGACAAAATGAATGCCTCCAAATGCACGCATATTGATTTTAAAAATTTGTTTTTTTCAATATATGTTTATCTAAATATATATATATCAATATATGTTTATCTTATTGTTATATCTAAAGATAATAATCGGAAACTGAGGCATGCGTCCTCAAAAGAATTATCATGACAATTTAAAAATTTAGATACAGTCAACTCAAATTTGATAACTTAAGTCCCAAGGCACCAGCTAAAACGTTCAAGTTACGTGAAGTTTCCACAACAGTCTCAAAAGCTCGAGACCTGATGAAAACTTTGAGATAAAGAAATATTGGAGTTATGGAGGTTTGACTATGTACTTAAAAATATAAATTTTCATTCCAATTTCCTTTCATCTTATTTATCCACTCTTGTTCCGTGCACGACAAGTTCTTAAAAAATTTCCCATTAGCAGAGAACTTTTACATTACAGGGTCAAGGTTTCAAATTTCTTAATGAAAATACACAATATTTTCCTTACAGGTATATTATGTTTTTATTAAGAGCACTCGGGCCTGTAGTGCTTTTGTGACTTCATTTTTTACGACCCCCGCAACTCAATTTAATTGCTTTATCACGTAATCAGAAGAATTGTCATAATAATTAAAAAATTGAAATAAAATTTTTAATTTTCAACCTAATTAACTTTCATCTCATTTATCCACTCTACGTCAATAAACAAAGTTATTCAAAGATTTCCTATAAGAAGATATGACATATATTACAGGATCAAGAATTCAAATTAAATATACAAAACCCTGTATTTTCACTAAAGGTGTTACTGTATTTACATTAAGTTCACATAGGCCTGTAGCATTTTTTAACTTCATTTTGTTATGGGTCTTTGCACTTAGCCCCAAATGATGCCAGCATCTACCAATTTAATAACTTTGTCAGACCACGTCAAGTGAGTTGCTGATATCCTTACAATTACAATATGCTGCTGAAGGAGAGAGAGGGTCTCCAATACCCTCCACCCAAGGTAAGTGCTAGCAAGGGAATTATTGCATGACTTTCGGACCCACAAATTATTTTCTATTTCTGTGTACAGAGTAAGAAATACTAAACTTTTTCATAAGATAATGAAAATACTGTACATCATATTCTGTTTTCTGTAACGTTTGTAATGCCTGTTGTCTTCTAAAAAATATACCTTGTTTATTCGAGATTTGTGATGTGTTGGTTTGCAGAAAATGATTCAAATGAAAGAGCCTTTTAGCTAGAGTAGTTTCTGTACAAACTACAAATATTGAGAAAATCAGACGTGACGGGGAGTTTAGTCAAGACAATTTGAGTTATTTATTGACCAGTTAAAGAAAAAAGTTAAATATATTTATTTAAAATCTTTGAAGTATTTTTTAATGCCATAAAGAGTTAAGAAAAACCACTGAAGTTCAAAATTTGTTTTTTATGTCCACTGTCAGTGATGAAGAACAAATAAAAAAGAAGTTTAAATTGTGAAAATATTTAATGTTTTTAAAAAAAACTTCTCAGAAAATTTTAAAAAACCGAAAAGTGGGCTAAATAATGGGTTTTTTAAATGGGTTATTTAAAAAAAAACCATTGGGTCCAATCGGCCAACCCTGACTGGTATTGGTTTTTTTTTTTTTTTTCAGTTTCTAAAATTTATAATTTTGTAAAATTTGTTTACTATTGTTGCAAAAGCAACTCAATTAAATTTAATAAAATTTATTGTAAAACATTAATTTTAAATTACATATAAGCATTAAAACACTATATAAGCAATAATCAATAAAACTAAGCTAATATAACCTATGATTTTAAATCAGCTTTTCATGTATTAATATTACATAAAACATTATATTTGTGTATATGATACTGTGATTCTTTACAAGGCTTGTGTGTATATTTGTAATCAGTTTCATAGAGTATATAAATATTATAGTCAATAACCAAAATATAGTCAATATCAACTGTAGTTATGCTATATTTTATTCTCATATTAAATTATATTTCAAAATTGTAGATATCAGCTAGATTTAATACCATTTAAAGTGAATAAATTTTTACATTAAATACATGTTTATTTATATGCAAACCTGTTTTTGTGCAGTGTATGAAAATTATTTATAAAACGAGTGTGAAGTAATATCTTCAAGTGAGGACATGGGCATCCTGATGGGAAGTCACTGACCTCCCAAAAATTTCCTTGTTCAGGAAATTTTTCAGGAGTCTGCAAAATTATCTTCACTTGGTTTATTTTGATTTTGTTTAATTTTGGGGTTAATTTCTTTGTGAGACTTTTTTTATGCGTTCCCTATCCACCACATTTTTTTAACTGTGTTGCAAAAACAACCTTTTATAACTACTTGTGAAGTTTCGAACAATATTTTTTTAATGGGATTTTTTTTTATGCGGTCACTATCCATCGCATAAAAACAGGTTTGGGTGTATAAGTAATGAAAGAAACATTAATTTTAAATCTATATACTATAAGAATAATGTAGGAAAATAAACAGCAACAATTTGACAATACATTTAATTATTTAAATTTGAAAATATCTGATAGGTATCAAAATATATTTTCAAACCATGGAAACCAGTAACACGCTGTGAGTTATATAGATAACACACTATGTTTTTCTATGCTATACAGCAACAAAACTGACACGAACAGCTGAAAAATATTGGAGAATAAACATCTACACAATAGTAGTTTTAAGTGGTTTAAACTCGAATGTTACAATATTTGGAAAAAATTATAATGTGGCGCTTATTATTTACTTTTTGTTGTCTAAATTAATAATGCATACTGAATGTGTAAAATTTTTGCTTCTAAATTATGAAATTCTAATGCATCACCATTGATTATATAGTTTTATATCGTAAGCATGCACAAGAAAACCTTTTGTGGCAAGAAAGAGCATTAAATTTGGGTTATGACACAGTGATCCAGATTTATTAATCCAGATTATGCCATAGACATTTTAAAGGGTTTATTGATCTCAACTTTGGGGTCTTGTTTGCTTGGGGGAGGGGGTTCATCATCATTCCTGGTAGGAAGGACATTCTTGCCATATATGTTAGTAAGTTAAAATCTATATTTTGTTCAACTTTAACTTATTCATGTATTCAATAAAAAGTTATAACTGCAGTAACAGTTGTAACAACTGCTGCTGAATTTCAGGAGTAATAAACAGATTTTTGGTAACAAAGATGATTTCCACTCCACGACAGGCTTTATTTTAGAATTTCTTATATTTCATCAAAAACTGAACAATACTTTTGATATGTTCTCCTAAATAAATTTATTGTTAATAAACATGCTAAAATTAAGAAATTTTAATTTTCAATTTCTTTTTTTTTTCCATTTTAATGGAAAAAAAAAATATTGCGAACAAAAAGTAGTCTCTGCACAATGAAAACATTATGTAAAAAATTGCACTAAGTCTGAGCATTGTGATTGCATATGAAAAGTATTGTACAATTTAGCTGTACAGAGTGTGCTGTTTGTACAGTGCACTTTTTGTGCACAAAACAGAGGTGCCAAACATGCTCAGATTTTGCGTATCATGCTCAGATTTATGATTTGTTTTTGCGTATTGTGATGTAAATACGTGTGTGACCATTGAGTTTACGGTGTTAATGGAATTTGCCTAATTGCTATGGTTAATTTAGCAGTTGCTAACGATATTTCTTGTCGTAAATAAATCTTCTCTATTTTCTCAAGAACTATTGTCATTTAAAGAATTTCTTGAAGTGGCTGGACTCATAATAATATATTGCAATTAAACATTTTTGTTCTGACTAAATATATTTACTTTTTAATCGCTTACTCGATAATGCACTGCATATAGCTTTGATTAATTTTGTAATTTTGCATCCCTTCTTTTAAGTTTTGGATATTGATAAGTCGCATTTTTAGTCGATTTAATTATGTTACATTAAAGTATTGTGCTTCGTAAATATACCTAATGCAATTCTGGTATTCTAGTGACTTCAGTATGCTACTGGCACCATGCACCGTACCAGCTTATGCAATGCCAGTACACTTTAACATCAAAATGGACTGCACCAGTGTCTATTCCCGCATCATAAGTCAGTACAGACCATTCTGGAGAATCACCAGAATATACTACCGCGATAGGAAGTAACGAAATGTGCTGTACCAGTACCAGAAAGAAATATCGGTATACAACTGAAGTTGGAACAACAACTCTGGCTAAAACTACCGGGATTTGAAGAACCAAATAAATTCCAAAATAGAACAACCATTCGGAAATGGAGTGCCGGGATCTGAAGTACCAGCTTATAGAACACCGGTTCCAGTAGGAACTACCGACATCTGAAGTATACCGGAACACAGGTTCCGGTATGGACTACTGGGATCTGAAGTATACTGGCTAATGGAACACCGGTTCCAGTATTGAGCCCCGGTCCCGGTATGGAATACCCGGATATGAAGTATACCGGTTTATGGAACACCGGTTCCAGTATGGAATACCGGTTCTGGTATGGAGTACTGGTTCCGGCATGGAATACCGGTATTATTGGAATACCGGTTCTGGTATGGAATACCGGTTCCGGTATGAGATACCGGGATCTGAATTATACCGGCTTATGGAACACCGGTTCCGGTATGGAATACCGGTTCCGGTATGGGATACCGGGATCTGAATTATACCGGCTTATGGAACACCGGTTCCGGTATGGAATACCGGTTCCGGTATGGGATACCGGGATCTGAATTATACCGGCTTATGGAACACCGGTTCCGGTATGGAATACCGGTTCCGGTATGGGATACCGGGATCTGAATTATACCGGCTTATGGATATATACTGACATACCGGAAGTATGATACCAGTTCCGGTGTTTCATAAGCCGGTATATTTTTTTCCGGTATCATTTTTTTTTCCAATAGGGTATTTATTTATTTATTTATTTATTCAGTCTAATGTGTGTTTCCGAGTTTTACCCTTACTTATCAAAAGAGCAAAGGAGACAAAAGCACGGAATTCTTGAAAAATAGAGCCCCCAATTTATCAAATATTGGAAATTTAAGCTGCGTAATAGCAGTTCTCCTTTTTTTTTCAAGTACTTATTATGTATGGACTAAAATAAACAATAATTACTTCATTCAAATTTCAAGATTTTTTTTTCTTTTAATTTTTGGGGGTGAAATGCTTTGATTAACTCTAAAACTGGCCAACTCTTTTTTAACAGCAGCTCCATGCTAGCTTTACAAGAGAGACATACCCTGCGTTCCAAGATTAAAAATTTGCAAATTGTGTTTCTTTTGTTAAATCAAATGACAAACGCATTTTTTTCCATATAACATTTGTCTTCAAATCATCACCCCAGGTGTTAACTATATTTTGCCCATACACTACTGCATAAAGGCGCTCAGAAGACATTTGCACGACGGCACCAATCAGGTTTGGCGCAGGCCTGCATCCGACACCATTTACGCCCGACACTGTTACATTCCTTTAAACATCATATGTTTTGAACTGTGTTCTTTTTTTTTCGCTTTTAACTTAACGAAGTTGAAGTGAAACATGCATAAAAAACAACTTAGGGTGAATTTACCGTATGGTTGGTTGGACTAAGTAGGACTCCTTTTGAGATCAACTCGTTTTTGAAACTTATTGTTTTGTTTTATCTTATACACTATTAACAAACACAAGTCTATCATTATTTTCTAAAATAATGCTTTAAATATTCTTAACGATTATATTTTTAAAATATTGAATATCTCACTTAC
Organism: Uloborus diversus; assembly: GCF_026930045.1. Lineage (NCBI taxonomy): Eukaryota > Metazoa > Arthropoda > Arachnida > Araneae > Uloboridae > Uloborus > Uloborus diversus. The sequence goes on from NC_072731.1 coordinate 269,308,282, forward strand.
CCCATGGAAAGGAGTAAGTCGGTTAATCTCTTTCATTTAAATTTGAGTGAATCATGTCCAAAAAAGTGAGAAGGGAGTCTTACATGACAAAGTATGTAACTTTTTCATGTGATTTTTTTTTTTTTTTTTTTGCAAATGCGTCTATTTATGAGATATTTACTGTCTTTTAAATCTGTATCACGAGAAATTTTAAAACTCAAAACAAAACAATTTCATTTGTGAAATTTATTAAAAGCCTTTAGGTATATATTTTACTTTTACATTTTAAGGTGTGTTGAATAAACGTAATACAGTTAATAAAGTTCAATTTTGGCAAATTAGCGAAAACTATAAGTTGAAAAACAAATTGGAAACACACTAAATGACTGCACCTATGTTAATTGACTAAGGAAGAACCAGTATCAACCCTAGACCTACTTATATCTTAATGGTTTTCTTTCATATAAGTTTCACAAATAACTAAACATCAGCTTTAGCGGTTTTTGCAGCTGAACTATCAATTCCTACTAAGTCATCTTAGTAGTCTTGTATTTCACTAGTACAAATAGCTCTTTCATCAGAGAGTTGCTTTTGGTTTCCAGTTATGTAGTGAACCACCAGACTTAGATAAAATGAAAAGCTTTCTGCGAACACAAATCGTAACTGGAAAATTTTCTGCAAATAATTTTTTTACCTACTTAACTCACCCATGAATAAAGAATTAAATTTGTATACAAATATGAAAAAGACAAAAAAGTGCTTTAAATGATTTATTTTTTTTGCAATAATATCTAGTATGTGCTTTTTTTTCACCAACTGAAGAAAACTGCCAAAATCATTGTTTCTTTTCACTCATGCGCTTTAAAAAGCTTTTGGAGAAAGGCTTTAACAGATCTTTTTTTTAAAACTAACGTTAGCAGTTTGAAAAAAAATTCTGCAGAGCCAAAAGTTTTCTGTGCGAACGCCGTTCGTCTATAGTACGGAAGACAGGGAATCATATACCCCATAGCGAGGGGACTTATTATAGCGAAATTTGACGGGGCAGGTGGGACCCCTCATCTCAAACAGTTATCAATATTTTATTCAAAAATTCTGGTTGCAGTATGCACTTTTAAGTTAAACTGTACATGTACATGAAGGTTTAATGATCATAAAAAGTAATGAAAGCTAACTGGAAAACATTTCTTTGAAAAATGTTGCTTGAACTCGACAAAAAATTATATTCAGATTTTTTTTTTTTTTTTAGTTCTCTGACTTAGAAAAAAATTCCAGGAAGCCCAAATAGTACATGCAAAACTAAAAACTGAAGAACCACGACATGATCAATGGAAAAAAAATATATATAAAACAGATGCATATTTCAGTTTTAGGGGGTGACCCACTTATCCCAGTGACCCACTTCCCCCAACAAACCCTTCTTCTGAATTTACTCGGGAAATTTTATTTCAGTATGTGTAACCTATAATTTACATATTTATAACTGTAATCATTGCTATGTACACTGCTCGACATTGAAAATGTAACACCAAGAAGGAATGTTCAAAAATTTATGCAAATTTTAGAGTAGACCAGTGAGTTATGTAAATGATGTGAAATGCGCAGCAATCAGACGCACGAGAAGTAAGATATAAAGGAAGGAACTTGCAGAATGGGCAATATTCAGGTCGTTATTTCTGACTGGAGAATTATCGAAGAAATTCTGTTTTTGTCTTGCAGGATACATGTAAGACGAGAGAATGCCAGGCCGACGTCAACGAAGGCACTTCCAGCTCATAGACGATTTTACGAGGGGTATGGTGATCGCATTGAGAAGGGGAGGTTGGTCCGTACGTCAAATCGCAGCTGATACCCACATGGATGCTAGCTCGGTGCATCGGCTGGGCTAAAGATGGTTGGAAAAACGAAATGTGGCAAAATTGAGGGGTGCAACTGCAGCCAGAGTGACATCAGAACGCGTGGATCGACACATCCACCGACAAGCTGTTGCAGACCCACAAGTCACTTGCTCTTCGATTCTGCAGCAGGTTCAAGATACCCTGAATGTTCCCGTGTCAACCAGAACCATTTCCCGTCGTTTGGTCGCACGTGATCTGCAATCACGGCGTTCGCTAAGAAGATTGCCATTGACCCCATAACATACACAGCAACGTTTAGTATGGTGCCGGACTAGAGCGACGTGTATGACAGAATGGCGAAATGTCGTGTTTTCAGATGAATACCGCTTCTGTTTATCCAGTGATATTCGCCGTATACGTGTTTGGCGTCGACGTGGAGACAGATCTAATCATTTATTGACAGATTAGATCTGTCCCACCGCACTGACATCCGTCCATCTGTCCGCACGACAATGTGGCATAATTGTTTGGAACGCAATCGCGTACAATCTCATATTACCTCTAGTTCGGACTCAGGGCACTATGACGACCCAACGATACTTGGATAATGTGCTGCGGCCTGCTGCAACCTTTAAGGGTTACCTAATGCAATTTTTCAGCAGGATAACGCCTGACCACACAGTGCTTGCATTTGCCAACATGACCTGTCACCAATCGAACATGTGTGGGATGTTTGTTATTGTACGCCGTTTGCAGACTCTTTCCCTGCCTCGTTCAGAAGACGAACTGTGGCAAATGGTTGAAAGGGAAGAGTCATCCCTCTGGACACCATCCGCACTCTTATTGACTCTATACCTTGACGTGTTTCTTCGTGTATTGCTGTCCGCGGTGGTCCTGCATCCTACTGAGCCGACGCCGTTCTCACTCTGTATTTTGCCTATCATTTTGAAATTTGAAATTAAGATCATTTATTATTCCTTGCTGTCTCTGTCCTTTTTCAAATTTCGTCACTTTCTGACCACTCCTTCTTGGTGTTGCCTTTCCAATGTCGAGCAGTGTAAATATATATATATATATATATATATCAGTGGTTGGAAAAACTACATTTTTTATGTAGCGAACTACAACTACAAACTACTTTTGAAATGTAATCGCTACTTCGCTACTTTCCAAAAACATAAGTAAATAAGAAACATACACAGTAGGCGGTCCCTCAAAAAACGAAAGTCAATTTTTCAAGCATCGTAACTCTTGTATTCTTCCTCTTGTGTCAAAACAATCGTGAGAAAAGTTTCATATAATTTGCACAACGGCAAACCGTGCCAACTTGCACCTGAAAGTGTAAAACAGAAAACAGTACTTGTATGCTAGGCCAAATCGGAAAAAAAAAACTTTTTTTAGAAACTCGAAATTTCTGTTGATAAAACGTTGCCCCTGTACCCAACACCTCACATGTACCACAAGAACATTTATTCAAAAAACATTTAGATATGCCACACTTGGCCAAAAATTTATAATTTTATTTTAAAAATTGAATTTTTTTCAGTCATCTTTTAAAAAATTACATATAAATTTAAATAGAATATAAAGTTCAAAAATTACGGCGAACACATTTACAGATCAACAATTACAACGGAATGATAAAAAAATAATATATTTTAAATGAAAAATTTAACTCAACCTGAAAAAAAAAACCAGATCTTTAAGTACTATGTGGGAGACTTAAAAATTACAGGAAAGCAAAAATTTCTGTTTAACGCTAATTACCTACTTTTCTACTTTACTGTTTACATTTTTCAGCTTGATAATTTCGTAAAATCTTACATTGCTAAAAATATGTATCAAAAACTTAATTTTTTGAAGAAAATTATAAATGTTAGGCACGTGTGGGATATTTAAATGGTTTTTAATTTGAATAAATGTTTTTGTGGTGTATATATGGGATATAGGAGCAACGTTTAATCAACAGAAGTTTTGAGTTTCTAAAAAAAACATTTTATTTTGATTTGGCCTAGCATTATACAAGTGCTGATTCACACTTTCAGACATAATCGGCACTTTCTGCCGTTGTTCAAATTATACGTATCTGACTTTTTTTTGACGCAAAAGGATAAAATATAAGAGAATGTGCGACTTGAAAAATAAACTTTCGATTTTTTTGGGGGGGGGGGACACCCTAATACCACACACCGTAAGAGGATTGAACAAAAAAAGATTGATAAATTAGCTCATCAGAAGACACCAAGAAAAATGTCCGTTATCATAATCTCACACACTGTAATGCTCGTATTTATTGTAAGTTCTCCCAAATAGTTCAATTTCATCCTTTTCTATAACATTTTCAGTAGCTTCTTTTTATTTGGTGAATACTGTAAAAATTTTAAGTCTCGCTAAAATATTTTTGTTCTTCAATCTTCGGTCTGTTCATATAAAATTCACCAAATTTTCAACTCGCGAAATCACCGATATCTTCATTTTCGCGAAAATAAGTGCTTTTTGCAAGATAAATATTGGTGAAATATGAAAATTGCGATGGCAAAAAAGTAATGGCGTCAAACAGATAGAACGTATGGCGGCAAAATGAAATGCCTGAGGTCAGCTAGTATTTTTATGAGTCTTATTTCTCATTTCATCCGCTGATGTACTTGTGTAAAATTTACGCCAGTCAAATTCGTTTGAACCTGGATTATTTTTTTCAGTTTATTTAAAAGTAGTTTCCAGAAATCACTACAAACTACTATTTTTTTGTAGTAAACTACTCACTATTTATTTTAAGTAGTGTGCTACACTACAAACTACTCAAAAATGTAGCTACTACAGTAGCGTCGCTATTTGTAGCGCGCTGCTTCCGGAAACTATTGATATATATAACTAGCGATGATTATTCATAATTTTCCATAAACTTGGTAAATATGGCATCTTAATATATAAAACTCTGTGCGAACGTTTGTCACCATAAAGCTTTTAAACGACTGGACCGATTTTGATCAAATTTTTTGTGTGTAAATAAGTTGTGGCGAGCATGGTTTCGAAGTGCGATGGATCGAATCGAAAACGTTTTTGTTAATCAATTAATTAATTTAAACATTGGATGGTTATATCTCCCTAATGATTAATATTTATTTTAACCTACTGTTGAACGAGAACTGAAATAAATATTTAAGCCGTTGCCAAATGACAATAAGAAAGCCAGCTCTGCTTTTTGTAATGAAATTTCCTACAGTGATATGTGTCAATTGAGAAAAGATAAAACGTAGAGAGAGGGAGGGAGTGAAGCCTTCATTTCTTAAAAGCAACGATTTTAGGTTCAGTGATATACTTTAAAGTAAAGTACTGGAAGGCAAACGCAAAAAGTGTGTTCTGTCGTCGTAATTGAACCATATGACCGGATCGGTGCATTTAGATTTTCCTAACCAAATGATCAGAAAGTACCGTACCTAGAATCATTTGTTTCTCGGCTAAAATCCATCTGAGTAGTTTTGGCACCAATGTTAAGAATACTTTAGGGATTATTTAACTAATCAATACATTATTAAAGGGAAAGAAGATGGAATTTAAAGACGAAACAAATTTTATTTTCGTATAGATAAATTGCAACAGGGTAGTTCTGCACACAAAAGATCACTGCAGTGGGAATATCTTTCTCTTTCGTGGAAAGAACAAATTAGGCCATATATAAAGTATTAAATGTTTTCGTTCAAAAGATCGGACTGCTAACCGGTTGGAGTGGGCTTCGTTAACTGATCGGCTGAATTACAGTAACGTGGTGGCTTGGCGACTTTGGCTGTAAGCAATAGAGTTGCGTGATCATTTGTTTACATTTTAAAACTACTGTTAATGTAATTTATTGTATTTTTTGTTTATTTGGCGAAATATTTCGAATTGCAAAGAATTGCGTCTGGTTTTTAAAGAGTTTTTAGTCATTTTAGTTGAAGTATGTGTTTGTTTTACATTGGGAGAGGTAAGGGATGAGGGATTTTCACGTATTCAGAGAACTCATTTTTACCTTTATTATTTTTTAAAACGATATCCTTTTGATTGTTTTATTCTTTTTCATATGGGGTATGTTGCATTTTTTGCAGTGCAAACACCTACATCGTTTCAATATCATTTCTAATCCTCTCGGCACGCTCTGTAATCTGGGATATATTTTGGATAGGGACCACCTCCCCTATTGCCTGGCGCTAAGACCGCGAACTCTAGTAGGCTGCTACCGGGAGGCGAGGAGCCGTTTGTTTCCATAGACTTTTTACTGCAGCTGTTTGTTTATTTTTGTATTTGTTCTCTGAGTTTTTTGTTGTTCTTTTTTCTTTTGTTTTATTTGTTCAGCGGCTGTAGTGGTCGTGTAAACTTTGCCATTGGAAACAAAAACAAAAAAAAACTACTACCTGCCTGCTTATGTTTAATGCTATAGGGAAAACAGTTTTCCCCACAGAAAGGAGTGGCAACGCTCTTTTTTCAGCCTTTCATAATCAAAAAGGATTTGTGTGCAGCATTTTTTCCTTCTATGTCACAACTGGAGTGTCTGGAGTCATTGGCCTAGCAATAAGTTTTTCATATAGACTGATATTCGCTTACAGCTTAAGGTGTTTGTATTGAAAATGTACATATTATAAATGTTATGAATGCATGTAAAAAAATAAAAATTTTATGTAAAAAGAAATTTAACATCATATTTTTGCTCAAAATATCTAACATTCAAAAGAATAAATCTTATTTAAAATATATAAGTAAAGTATATATTTGTCTTACTTTTTATGCCTTTCTTTTTAACGAGTATTTAATTCAAGAAATGTCAGAGAAATAACAAATATTCATTTCCTGGAAACGTAGCTATTCTCAAAGTGGATTATTTAAGCATAGATTTTTAGGCAGAAGCTCTCTTTTAAAGAAAAAAGTAAATGGGATGGACTTTTATAAACATTTTCTACACTACTGGTTTTTAATTAGTTTTTGATGTGTTGATTTAATATTTTTTTCCTATCATGAATGTTTACACAATTATGAGTAATGTAATGCAATGTGTCCAAGCAATGTAGTAGTTTTTTGTTTATCCAATGTTGTTTTGGTAGGAAGAATAAAGGGAATATTTCTATGAATAGTTTTCACCAGCTTCCAATATTGTTCAGTTTTCAACATAGGCTTCTCGTACGGGAGGGGGAGCTACTCTCTCACTTCAAAATGTAAAGATGCCTTGGGTCCTCACATCTTAGAGCTAAATATTAATGATAGATTGATAAGTGATTTTTACAGGGTGGATTCAATTATTTAATGAAAACAAAATTTACAAATAGACTTTTCTCATATTTCATGAGAATAGAAGTTTTAATTGGAAATGGGTAGTTTACAATGGTCATTCAATGTAGTTTTTCATGCTATGTTCCATATTTATAGAGGTCCTTTAACCAGTAATGTTAAAAACTAATAACATAACCCAATTTAGAAGTACAAATTCAGCTTTGGAGGCACTGTAGCCTCTCACTTTTGTGGTGCACCAGATGCCTATGATTTTCAGGAATCCCTTAAAAGATGACAAAGGTTCATATAAATTTGCATTGCGATAAGCCGCGACATTTATTTACAGTTATTACATTTTTTATTTTTGTGTGTCTGCACTGTGTGTTCTGCCAGATGTCATCGTTAAGCTCACTTCTTTTGCATTTAAGAAAAGGGCTCCTCATAACCACGAAACAAATGGTACTGTATCTGCGATGCATCAAATGTAGCTGCGCATTATTCCTGAACTGAGGTGTGACAAATCTAAGGACGCTGTAATGCTTATCCTTTAAATATATTTATTGTTGTAAAAGAACTACATGAACATTAAAAACTGAGCAAAAGGCTACTAAAACATTAAAACTTTAAACAGTAAAAAGAAACATTTGAAAAGTTCGCTGCTGAGCGATCCACGCTGCTCGCAAGCTCTCCAGGATTCCAGGAACAACCTCGCTTCGACGGAGCGCACGTGTGTT